>NC_090439.1:637401464-637666464 GCF_031143425.1 Pleurodeles waltl
CTACAGGTAGGCACTTTGCAAAAAACACCTCTGTTTTCCTTCAAAAATTTGGCTGTGTCCACGTTGCGCTTTGGGGCGTTTCCTGTCGCGGGCGCTAGGCCTACCCACTCAAGTGAGGTATCATTTTTATCGGGAGGCGTGGGGGAACGCTGGGTGGAAGGAAATTTGTGGCGCCTCTCAGATTCCAGAACTTTCTGCCACAGAAATGTGAGGAACATGTGTTTTTTTAGCCAAATTTTGAGGTTTGCAAAGGATTCTGGGTAACAGAACCTGGTCCGAGCCACACAAGTCACCCCATCTTGGATTCCCCTAGGTCTCTAGTTTTCAGAAATGCACAGGTTTGGTAGGTTTCCCTAGGTGGCGGCTGAGCTACAGGCCAAAATCTACAGGTAGGCACTTTGCAAAAAAACACCTCTGTTTTCCTTCAAAAATTTGGCTGTGTCCACGTTAGGCTTTGGGGCGTTTCCTGTCGCGGGCGCTAGGCCTACCCACACAAGTGAGGTATCATTTTGATCGGGAGACGTGGGGGAACGCTGGGTGGAAGGAAATTTGTGGCTCCTCTCAGATTCCAGAACTTTCTGCCACAGAAATGTGAGTAACATGTGTTTTTTAGCCACATTTTGAGGTTTGCAAAGGATTCTGGGTAACAGAATCTGGTCCGAGCCACACAAGTCACCCCATCTTGGATTCCCCTAGGTCTCTAGTTTTCAGAAATGCACAGGTTTGGTAGGTTTCCCTAGGTGGCGGCTGAGCTACAGGCCAAAATCTACAGGTAGGCACTTTGCAAAAAACACCTCTGTTTTCCTTCAAAAATTTGGCTGTGTCCACGTTGCGTTTTGGGGCATTTCCTGTCGCGGGCGCTAGGCCTACCCACACAAGTGAGGTATCATTTTTATCGGGAGACGTGGGGGAACGCTGGGTGGAAGGAATTTTGTGGCTCCTCTCAGATTCCAGAACTTTCTGCCACAGAAATGTGAGGAACATGTGTTTTTTTAGCCAAATTTTGAGGTTTGCAAAGGATTCTGGGTAACAGAACCTGGTCCGAGCCACACAAGTCACCCCATCTTGGATTCCCCTAGGTCTCTAGTTTTCAGAAATGCACAGGTTTGGTAGGTTTCCCTAGGTGGCGGCTGAGCTACAGGCCAAAATCTACAGGTAGGCACTTTGGAAAAAACACCTCTGTTTTCCTTCAAAAATTTGGCTGTGTCCACGTTGCGCTTTGGGGCGTTTCCTGTCACGGGCGCTAGGCCTACCCACACAAGTGAGGTATCATTTTTATCGGGAGGCGTGGGGGAACGCTGGGTGGAAGGAAATTTGTGGCTCCTCTCAGATTCCAGAACTTTCTGCCACAGAAATGTGAGGAACATGTGTTTTTTTAGCCAAATTTTGAGGTTTGCAAAGGATTCTGGGTAACAGAACCTGGTCCGAGCCACACAAGTCACCCCATCTTGGATTCCCCTAGGTCTCTAGTTTTCAGAAATGCACAGGTTTGGTAGGTTTCCCTAGGTGGCGGCTGAGCTACAGGCCAAAATCTACAGGTAGGCACTTTGCAAAAAACACCTCTGTTTTCCTTCAAAAATTTGGCTGTGTCCACGTTAGGCTTTGGGGCGTTTCCTGTCGTGGGCGCTAGGCCTACCCACACAAGTGAGGTATCATTTTGATCGGGAGACGTGGGGGAACGCTGGGTGGAAGGAAATTTGTGGCTCCTCTCAGATTCCAGAACTTTCTGCCACAGAAATGTGAGTAATGTGTTTTTTAGCCAAATTTTGAGGTTTGCAAAGGATTCTGGGTAACAGAACCTGGTCCGAGCCACACAAGTCACCCCATCTTGGATTCCCCTAGGTCTCTAGTTTTCGGAAATGCACAGGTTTGGTAGGTTTCCCTAGGTGGCGGCTGAGCTACAGGCCAAAACCTACAGGTAGGCACTTTGCAAAAAACACCTCTGTTTTCTTTCAAAAATTTGGCTGTGTCCACGTTGCGCTTTGGGGCGTCTCCTGTCGCGGGCGCTAGGCCTACCCACACAAGTGAGGTATCATTTTTATCGGGAGACGTGGGGGAACGCTGGGTGGAAGGAATTTTGTGGCTCCTCTCAGATTCCAGAACTTTCTGCCACAGAAATGTGAGGAACATGTGTTTTTTTAGCCAAATTTTGAGGTTTGCAAAGGATTCTGGGTAACAGAACCTGGTCCGAGCCACACAAGTCACCCCATCTTGGATTCCCCTAGGTCTCTAGTTTTCAGAAATGCACAGGTTTGGTAGGTTTCCCTAGGTGGCGGCTGAGCTACAGGCCAAAACCTACAGGTAGGCACTTTGCAAAAAACACCTCTGTTTTCCTTCAAAAATTTGGCTGTGTCCACGTTGCGCTTTGGGGCGTCTCCTGTCGCGGGCGCTAGGCCTACCCACACAAGTGAGGTATCATTTTTATCGGGAGACGTGGGGGAACGCTGGGTGGAAGGAATTTTGTGGCTCCTCTCAGATTCCAGAACTTTCTGCCACAGAAATGTGAGGAACGTGTTTTTTTAGCCACATTTTGAGGTTTGCAAAGGATTCTGGGTAACAGAACCTGGTCCGAGCCACACAAGTCACCCCATCTTGGATTCCCCTAGGTCTCTAGTTTTCAGAAATGCACAGGTTTGGTAGGTTTCCCTAGGTGACGGCTGAGCTACAGGCCAAAATCTACAGGTAGGCACTTTGCAAAAAACACCTCTGTTTTCCTTAAAAAATTTGGCTGTGTCCACGTTGCGCTTTGGGGCGTTTCCTGTCGCGGGCGCTACGCCTACCCACACAAGTGAGGTATCATTTTTATCGGGAGGCGTGGGGGAACGCTGGGTGGAAGGAAATTTGTGGCTCCTCTCAGATTCCAGAACTTTCTGCCACAGAAATGTGAGGAACATGTGTTTTTTTAGCCAAATTTTGAGGTTTGCAAAGGATTCTGGGTAACAGAACCTGGTCCGAGCCACACAAGTCACCCCATCTTGGATTCCCCTAAGTCTCTAGTTTTCAGAAATGCACAGGTTTGGTAGGTTTCCCTAGGTGGCGGCTGATCTACAGGGCAAAATCTACAGGTAGGCACTTTGCAAAAAACACCTCTGTTTTCCTTAAAAAATTTAGCTGTGTCCACGTTGCGCTTTGGGGCGTTTCCTGTCGTGGGCGCTAGGCCTACCCACACAAGTGAGGTATCATTTTTAGAGGGAGGCGTGGGGGAACGCTGGGTGGAAGGAAATTTGTGGCTCCTCTCAGATTCCAGAACTTTCTGCCACAGAAATGTGAGGAACATGTGTTTTTTTAGCCAAATTTTGAGGTTTGCAAAGGATTCTGGGTAACAGAACCTGGTCCGAGCCACACAAGTCACCCCATCTTGGATTCCCCTAGGTCTCTAGTTTTCAGAAATGCACAGGTTTGGTAGGTTTCCCTAGGTGGCGGCTGAGCTACAGGCCAAAATCTACAGGTAGGCACTTTGCAAAAAACACCTCTGTTTTCCTTCAAAAATTTGGCTGTGTCCACGTTAGGCTTTGGGGCGTTTCCTGTCGTGGGCGCTAGGCCTACCCACACAAGTGAGGTATCATTTTGATCGGGAGACGTGGGGGAACGCTGGGTGGAAGGAAATTTGTGGCTCCTCTCAGATTCCAGAACTTTCTGCCACAGAAATGTGAGTAACGTGTTTTTTAGCCAAATTTTGAGGTTTGCAAAGGATTCTGGGTAACAGAACCTGGTCCGAGCCACACAAGTCACCCCATCTTGGATTCCCCTAGGTCTCTAGTTTTCGGAAATGCACAGGTTTGGTAGGTTTCCCTAGGTGGCGGCTGAGCTACAGGCCAAAACCTACAGGTAGGCACTTTGCAAAAAACACCTCTGTTTTCTTTCAAAAATTTGGCTGTGTCCACGTTGCGCTTTGGGGCGTCTCCTGTCGCGGGCGCTAGGCCTACCCACACAAGTGAGGTATCATTTTTATCGGGAGACGTGGGGGAACGCTGGGTGGAAGGAATTTTGTGGCTCCTCTCAGATTCCAGAACTTTCTGCCACAGAAATGTGAGGAACATGTGTTTTTTTAGCCAAATTTTGAGGTTTGCAAAGGATTCTGGGTAACAGAACCTGGTCCGAGCCACACAAGTCACCCCATCTTGGATTCCCCTAGGTCTCTAGTTTTCAGAAATGCACAGGTTTGGTAGGTTTCCCTAGGTGGCGGCTGAGCTACAGGCCAAAACCTACAGGTAGGCACTTTGCAAAAAACACCTCTGTTTTCCTTCAAAAATTTGGCTGTGTCCACGTTGCGCTTTGGGGCGTCTCCTGTCGCGGGCGCTAGGCCTACCCACACAAGTGAGGTATCATTTTTATCGGGAGACGTGGGGGAACGCTGGGTGGAAGGAATTTTGTGGCTCCTCTCAGATTCCAGAACTTTCTGCCACAGAAATGTGAGGAACGTGTTTTTTTAGCCACATTTTGAGGTTTGCAAAGGATTCTGGGTAACAGAACCTGGTCCGAGCCACACAAGTCACCCCATCTTGGATTCCCCTAGGTCTCTAGTTTTCAGAAATGCACAGGTTTGGTAGGTTTCCCTAGGTGGCGGCTGAGCTACAGGCCAAAATCTACAGGTAGGCACTTTGCAAAAAACACCTCTGTTTTCCTTAAAAAATTTGGCTGTGTCCACGTTGCGCTTTGGGGCGTTTCCTGTCGCGGGCGCTACGCCTACCCACACAAGTGAGGTATCATTTTGATCGGGAGACGTGGGGGAATGCTGGGTGGAAGGAAATTTGTGGCTCCTCTCAGATTCCAGAACTTTCTGCCACAGAAATGTGAGTAACATGTGTTTTTTATCCAAATTTTGAGGTTTGCAGAGGATTCTGGGTAACAGAATCTGGTCCGAGCCACACAAGTCACCCCATCTTGGATTCCCCTAGGTCTCTAGTTTTCAGAAATGCACAGGTTTGGTAGGTTTCCCTAGGTGGCGGCTGAGCTACAGGCCAAAATCTACAGGTAGGCACTTTGCAAAAAACACCTCTGTTTTCCTTAAAAAATGTGGCTGTGTCCACGTTGCGCTTTGGGGCGTTTCCTGTCGCGGGCGCTACGCCTACCCACACAAGTGAGGTATCATTTTTATCGGGAGGCGTGGGGGAACGCTGGGTGGAAGGAAATTTGTGGCTCCTCTCAGATTCCAGAACTTTCTGCCACAGAAATGTGAGGAACATGTGTTTTTTTAGCCAAATTTTGAGGTTTGCAAAGGATTCTGGGTAACAGAACCTGGTCCGAGCCACACAAGTCACCCCATCTTGGATTCCCCTAAGTCTCTAGTTTTCAGAAATGCACAGGTTTGGTAGGTTTCCCTAGGTGGCGGCTGATCTACAGGCCAAAATCTACAGGTAGGCACTTTGCAAAAAACACCTCTGTTTTCCTTAAAAAATTTAGCTGTGTCCACGTTGCGCTTTGGGGCGTTTCCTGTCGTGGGCGCTAGGCCTACCCACACAAGTGAGGTATCATTTTTAGAGGGAGACGTGGGGGAACGCTGGGTGGAAGGAAATTTGTGGCTTCTCTCAGATTCCAGAACTTTCTGCCACAGAAATGTGAGGAACATGTGTTTTGTTAGCCAAATTTTGAGGTTTGCAAAGGATTCTGGGTAACAGAACCTGGTCCGAGCCACACAAGTCACCCCATCTTGGATTCCCCTAGGTCTCTAGTTTTCAGAAATGCACAGGTTTGGTAGGTTTCCCTAGGTGGCGGCTGAGCTACAGGCCAAAATCTACAGGTAGGCACTTTGCAAAAAACACCTCTGTTTTCCTTCAAAAATTTGGCTGTGTCCACGTTGCGCTTTGGGGCGTTTCCTGTCGCGGGCGCTAGGCCTACCCACACAAGTGAGGTATCATTGTTATCGGGAGGCGTGGGGGAACGCTGGGTGGAAGGAAATTTGTGGCTCCTCTCAGATTCCAGAACTTTCTGCCACAGAAATGTGAGGAACATGTGTTTTTTTAGCCAAATTTTGAGGTTTGCAAAGGATTCTGGGTAACAGAACCTGGTCCGAGCCACACAAGTCACCCCATCTTGGATTCCCCTAGGTCTCTAGTTTTCAGAAATGCACAGGTTTGGTAGGTTTCCCTAGGTGGCGGCTGAGCTACAGGCCAAAATCTACAGGTAGGCACTTTGCAAAAAACACCTCTGTTTTCCTTCAAAAATTTGGCTGTGTCCACGTTAGGCTTTGGGGCGTTTCCTGTCGCGGGCGCTAGGCCTACCCACACAAGTGAGGTATCATTTTGATCGGGAGACGTGGGGGAACGCTGGGTGGAAGGAAATTTGTGGCTCCTCTCAGATTCCAGAACTTTCTGCCACAGAAATGTGAGTAACATGTATTTTTTAGCCAAATTTTGAGGTTTGCAAAGGATTCTGGGTAACAGAATCTGGTCCGAGCCACACAAGTCACCCCATCTTGGATTCCCCTAGGTCTCTAGTTTTCAGAAATGCACAGGTTTGGTAGGTTTCCCTAGGTGGCGGCTGAGCTACAGGCCAAAATCTACAGGTAGGCACTTTGCAAAAAACACCTCTGTTTTCCTTCAAAAATTTGGCTGTGTCCACGTTGCGCTTTGGGGCGTTTCCTGTCACGGGCGCTAGGCCTACCCACACAAGTGAGGTATCATTTTTATCGGGAGGCGTGGGGGAACGCTGGGTGGAAGGAAATTTGTGGCTCCTCTCAGATTCCAGAACTTTCTGCCACAGAAATGTGAGGAACATGTGTTTTTTTAGCCAAATTTTGAGGTTTGCAAAGGATTCTGGGTAACAGAACCTGGTCCGAGCCACACAAGTCACCCCATCTTGGATTCCCCTAGGTCTCTAGTTTTCAGAAATGCACAGGTTTGGTAGGTTTCCCTAGGTGGCGGCTGAGCTACAGGCCAAAATCTACAGGTAGGCACTTTGCAAAAAACACCTCTGTTTTCCTTCAAAAATTTGGCTGTGTCCACGTTAGGCTTTGGGGCGTTTCCTGTCGCGGGCGCTAGGCCTACCCACACAAGTGAGGTATCATTTTGATCGGGAGACGTGGGGGAACGCTGGGTGGAAGGAAATTTGTGGCTCCTCTCAGATTCCAGAACTTTCTGCCACAGAAATGTGAGTAACATGTGTTTTTTAGCCAAATTTTGAGGTTTGCAAAGGATTCTGGGTAACAGAATCTGGTCCGAGCCACACAAGTCACCCCATCTTGGATTCCCCTAGGTCTCTAGTTTTCAGAAATGCACAGGTTTGGTAGGTTTCCCTAGGTGGCGGCTGAGCTACAGGCCAAAATCTACAGGTAGGCACTTTGCAAAAAACACCTCTGTTTTCCTTCAAAAATTTGGCTGTGTCCACGTTGCGTTTTGGGGCGTTTCCTGTCGCGGGCGCTAGGCCTACCCACACAAGTGAGGTATCATTTTTATCGGGAGACGTGGGGGAACGCTGGGTGGAAGGAATTTTGTGGCTCCTCTCAGATTCCAGAACTTTCTGCCACAGAAATGTGAGGAACATGTTTTTTTTTAGCCAAATTTTGAGGTTTGCAAAGGATTCTGGGTAACAGAACCTGGTCCGAGCCACACAAGTCACCCCATCTTGGATTCCCCTAGGTCTCTAGTTTTCAGAAATGCACAGGTTTGGTAGGTTTCCCTAGGTGGCGGCTGAGCTACAGGCCAAAATCTACAGGTAGGCACTTTGCAAAAAACACCTCTGTTTTCCTTAAAAAATTTGGCTGTGTCCACGTTGCGCTTTGGGGCGTTTCCTGTCGCGGGCGCTAGGCCTACCCACACAAGTGAGGTATCATTTTTATCGGGAGGCGTGGGGGAACGCTGGGTGGAAGGAAATTTGTGGCTCCTCTCAGATTCCAGAACTTTCTGCCACAGAAATGTGAGGAGCATGTGTTTTTTTAGCCAAATTTTGAGGTTTGCAAAGGATTCTGGGTAACAGAACCTGGTCTGAGCCACACAAGTCACCCCATCTTGGATTCCCCTAGGTCTCTAGTTTTCAGAAATGCACAGGTTTGGTAGGTTTCCCTAGGTGGCGGCTGAGCTACAGGCCAAAATCTACAGGTAGGCACTTTGCAAAAAACACCTCTGTTTTCCTTCAAAAATTTGGCTGTGTCCACGTTGCGCTTTGGGGCGTTTCCTGTCGCGGGCGCTAGGCCTACCCACACAAGTGAGGTATCATTTTTATCGGGAGGTGTGGGGGAATGCTGGGTGGAAGGAAATTTGTGGCTCCTCTCAGATTCCAGAACTTTCTGCCACAGAAATGTGAGGAACATGTGTTTTTTTAGCCAAATTTTGAGGTTTGCAAAGGATTCTGGGTAACAGAACCTGGACCGAGCCACACAAGTCACCCCATGTTGGATTCCCCTAGGTCTCTAGTTTTCAGAAATGCACAGGTTTGGTAGGTTTCCCTAGGTGGCGGCTGAGCTACAGGCCAAAATCTACAGGTAGGCACTTTGCAAAAAACACCTCTGTTTTCCTTCAAAAATTTAGCTGTGTCCACGTTGCGCTTTGGGGCGTTTCCTGTCGCGGGCGCTAGGCCTACCCACACAAGTGAGGTATCATTTTTATCAGGAGACGTGGGGGAACGCTGGGTGGAAGGAAATTTGTGGCTCCTCTCAGATTCCAGAACTTTCTGCCACAGAAATGTGAGGAGCATGTGCTTTTTTAGCCAAATTTTGAGGTTTGCAAAGGATTCTGGGTAACAGAACCTGGTCCGAGCCACACAAGTCACCCCATCTTGGATTCCCCTAGGTCTCTAGTTTTCAGAAATGCACAGGTTTGGTAGGTTTCCCTAGGTGGCGGCTGAGCTACAGGCCAAAATCTACAGGTAGGCACTTTGCAAAAAACACCTCTGTTTTCCTTCAAAAATTTGGCTGTGTCCACGTTGCGCTTTGGGGCATTTCCCTTCGCGGGCGCTAGGCCTACCCACACAAGTGAGGTATCATTTTTATCGGGAGACGTGGGGGAACGCTGGGTGGAAGGAAATTTGTGGCTCCTCTCAGATTCCAGAACTTTCTGCCACAGAAATGTGAGGAACATATGTGTTTTTAGCCAAATTTTGAGGTTTGCAAAGGATTCTGGGTAACAGAACCTGGTCCGAGCCACACAAGTCACCCCATCTTGGATTCCCCTAGGTCTCTAGTTTTCAGAAATGCACAGGTTTGGTAGGTTTCCCTAGGTGGCGGCTGAGCTACAGGCCAAAATCTACGGGTAGGCACTTTGCAAAAAACACCTCTGTTTTCCTTAAAAAATTTGGCTGTGTCCACGTTGCGCTTTGGGGCGTTTCCTGTCGCGGGCGCTAGGCCTACCCACACAAGTGAGGTATCATTTTTATCGGGAGACGTGGGGGAACGCTGGGTGGAAGGAAATTTGTGGCTCCTCTCAGATTCCAGAACTTTCTGCCACAGAAATGTGAGGAGCATGTGTTTTTTTAGCCAAATTTTGAGGTTTGCAAAGGATTCTGGGTAACAGAACCTGGTCCGAGCCACACAAGTCACCCCATCTTGGATTCCCCTAGGTCTCTAGTTTTCAGAAATGCACAGGTTTGGTAGGTTTCCCTAGGTGGCGGCTGAGCTACAGGCCAAAATCTACAGGTAGGCACTTTGCAAAAAACACCTCCGTTTTCCTTCAAAAATTTGGCTGTGTCCACGTTGCGCTTCGGGGCGTTTCCTGTCGCGGGCGCTAGGCCTACCCACACAAGTGAGGTATCATTTTTATCGGGAGGTGTGGGGGAACGCTGGGTGCAAGGAAATTTGTGGCTCCTCTCAGATTCCAGAACTTTCTGCCACAGAAATGTGAGGAGCATGTGCTTTTTTAGCCAAATTTTGAGGTTTGCAAAGGATTCTGGGTAACAGAACCTGGTCCGAGCCACACAAGTCACCCCATCTTGGATTCCCCTAGGTCTCTAGTTTTCAGAAATGCACAGGTTTGGTAGGTTTCCCTAGGTGGCGGCTGAGCTACAGGCCAAAATCTACAGGTAGGCACTTTGCAAAAAACACCTCTGTTTTCCTTCAAAAATTTGGCTGTGTCCACGTTGCGCTTTGGGGCATTTCCCTTCGCGGGCGCTAGGCCTACCCACACAAGTGAGGTATCATTTTTATCGGGAGACGTGGGGGAACGCTGGGTGGAAGGAAATTTGTGGCTCCTCTCAGATTCCAGAACTTTCTGCCACAGAAATGTGAGGAACATATGTGTTTTTAGCCAAATTTTGAGGTTTGCAAAGGATTCTGGGTAACAGAACCTGGTCCGAGCCACACAAGTCACCCCATCTTGGATTCCCCTAGGTCTCTAGTTTTCAGAAATGCACAGGTTTGGTAGGTTTCCCTAGGTGGCGGCTGAGCTACAGGCCAAAATCTACGGGTAGGCACTTTGCAAAAAACACCTCTGTTTTCCTTAAAAAATTTGGCTGTGTCCACGTTGCGCTTTGGGGCGTTTCCTGTCGCGGGCGCTAGGCCTACCCACACAAGTGAGGTATCATTTTTATCGGGAGACGTGGGGGAACGCTGGGTGGAAGGAAATTTGTGGCTCCTCTCAGATTCCAGAACTTTCTGCCACAGAAATGTGAGGAGCATGTGTTTTTTTAGCCAAATTTTGAGGTTTGCAAAGGATTCTGGGTAACAGAACCTGGTCCGAGCCACACAAGTCACCCCATCTTGGATTCCCCTAGGTCTCTAGTTTTCAGAAATGCACAGGTTTGGTAGGTTTCCCTAGGTGGCGGCTGAGCTACAGGCCAAAATCTACAGGTAGGCACTTTGCAAAAAACACCTCTGTTTTCCTTCAAAAATTTGGCTGTGTCCACGTTGCGCTTCGGGGCGTTTCCTGTCGCGGGCGCTAGGCCTACCCACACAAGTGAGGTATCATTTTTATCGGGAGGTGTGGGGGAACGCTGGGTGCAAGGAAATTTGTGGCTCCTCTCAGATTCCAGAACTTTCTGCCACAGAAATGTGAGGAACATGTGTTTTTTTAGCCAAATTTTGAGGTTTGCTAAGGATTCTGGGTAACAGAACCTGGTCCGAGCCACACAAGTCACCCCATCTTGGATTCCCCTAGGTCTCTAGTTTTCAGAAATGCACAGGTTTGGTAGGTTTCCCTAGGTGGCGGCTGAGCTACAGGCCAAAATCTACAGGTAGGCACTTTGGAAAAAACACCTCTGTTTTCCTTCAAAAATTTGGCTGTGTCCACGTTGCGCTTTGGGGCGTTTCCTGTCACGGGCGCTAGGCCTACCCACACAAGTGAGGTATCATTTTTATCGGGAGGCGTGGGGGAACGCTGGGTGGAAGGAAATTTGTGGCTCCTCTCAGATTCCAGAACTTTCTGCCACAGAAATGTGAGGAACATGTGTTTTTTTAGCCAAATTTTGAGGTTTGCAAAGGATTCTGGGTAACAGAACCTGGTCCGAGCCACACAAGTCACCCCATCTTGGATTCCCCTAGGTCTCTAGTTTTCAGAAATGCACAGGTTTGGTAGGTTTCCCTAGGTGGCGGCTGAGCTACAGGCCAAAATCTACAGGTAGGCACTTTGCAAAAAACACCTCTGTTTTCCTTCAAAAATTTGGCTGTGTCCACGTTAGGCTTTGGGGCGTTTCCTGTCGCGGGCGCTAGGCCTACCCACACAAGTGAGGTATCATTTTGATCGGGAGACGAGGGGGAACGCTGGGTGGAAGGAAATTTGTGGCTCCTCTCAGATTCCAGAACTTTCTGCCACAGAAATGTGAGTAACATGTGTTTTTTAGCCAAATTTTGAGGTTTGCAAAGGATTCTGGGTAACAGAATCTGGTCCGAGCCACACAAGTCACCCCATCTTGGATTCCCCTAGGTCTCTAGTTTTCAGAAATGCACAGGTTTGGTAGGTTTCCCTAGGTGGCGGCTGAGCTACAGGCCAAAATCTACAGGTAGGCACTTTGCAAAAAACACCTCTGTTTTCCTTCAAAAATTTGGCTGTGTCCACGTTGCGTTTTGGGGCGTTTCCTGTCGCGGGCGCTAGGCCTACCCACACAAGTGAGGTATCATTTTTATCGGGAGACGTGGGGGAACGCTGGGTGGAAGGAATTTTGTGGCTCCTCTCAGATTCCAGAACTTTCTGCCACAGAAATGAGAGGAACGTGTTTTTTTAGCCACATTTTGAGGTTTGCAAAGGATTCTGGGTAACAGAACCTGGTCCGAGCCACACAAGTCACCCCATCTTGGATTCCCCTAGGTCTCTAGTTTTCAGAAATGCACAGGTTTGGTAGGTTTCCCTAGGTGGCGGCTGAGCTACAGGCCAAAATCTACAGGTAGGCACTTTGCAAAAAACACCTCTGTTTTCCTTAAAAAATTTGGCTGTGTCCACGTTGCGCTTTGGGGCGTTTCCTGTCGCGGGCGCTACGCCTACCCACACAAGTGAGGTATCATTTTTATCGGGAGGCGTGGGGGAACGCTGGGTGGAAGGAAATTTGTGGCTCCTCTCAGATTCCAGAACTTTCTGCCACAGAAATGTGAGGAACATGTGTTTTTTTAGCCAAATTTTGAGGTTTGCAAAGGATTCTGGGTAACAGAACCTGGTCCGAGCCACACAAGTCACCCCATCTTGGATTCCCCTAAGCCTCTAGTTTTCAGAAATGCACAGGTTTGGTAGGTTTCCCTAGGTGGCGGCTGATCTACAGGCCAAAATCTACAGGTAGGCACTTTGCAAAAAACACCTCTGTTTTCCTTAAAAAATTTAGCTGTGTCCACGTTGCGCTTTGGGGCGTTTCCTGTCGTGGGCGCTAGGCCTACCCACACAAGTGAGGTATAATTTTTAGAGGGAGACGTGGGGGAACGCTGGGTGGAAGGAAATTTGTGGCTTCTCTCAGATTCCAGAACTTTCTGCCACAGAAATGTGAGGAACATGTGTTTTGTTAGCCAAATTTTGAGGTTTGCAAAGGATTCTGGGTAACAGAATCTGGTCCGAGCCACACAAGTCACCCCATCTTGGATTCCCCTAGGTCTCTAGTTTTCAGAAATGCACAGGTTTGGTAGGTTTCCCTAGGTGGCGGCTGAGCTACAGGCCAAAATCTACAGGTAGGCACTTTGCAAAAAACACCTCTGTTTTCCTTCAAAAATTTGGCTGTGTCCACGTTGCGCTTTGGGGCGTTTCCTGTCGCGGGCGCTAGGCCTACCCACTCAAGTGAGGTATCATTTTTATCGGGAGGCGTGGGGGAACGCTGGGTGGAAGGAAATTTGTGGCTCCTCTCAGATTCCAGAACTTTCTGCCACAGAAATGTGAGGAACATGTGTTTTTTTAGCCAAATTTTGAGGTTTGCAAAGGATTCTGGGTAACAGAACCTGGTCCGAGCCACACAAGTCACCCCATCTTGGATTCCCCTAGGTCTCTAGTTTTCAGAAATGCACAGGTTTGGTAGGTTTCCCTAGGTGGCGGCTGAGCTACAGGCCATAATCTACAGGTAGGCACTTTGCAAAAAACACCTCTGTTTTCCTTCAAAAATTTGGCTGTGTCCACGTTAGGCTTTGGGGCGTTTCCTGTCGCGGGCGCTAGGCCTACCCACACAAGTGAGGTATCATTTTGATCGGGAGACGTGGGGGAACGCTGGGTGGAAGGAAATTTGTGGCTCCTCTCAGATTCCAGAACTTTCTGCCACAGAAATGTGAGTAACATGTGTTTTTTAGCCACATTTTGAGGTTTGCAAAGGATTCTGGGTAACAGAATCTGGTCCGAGCCACACAAGTCACCCCATCTTGGATTCCCCTAGGTCTCTAGTTTTCAGAAATGCACAGGTTTGGTAGGTTTCCCTAGGTGGCGGCTGAGCTACAGGCCAAAATCTACAGGTAGGCACTTTGCAAAAAACACCTCTGTTTTCCTTCAAAAATTTGGCTGTGTCCACGTTGCGTTTTGGGGCATTTCCTGTCGCGGGCACTAGGCCTACCCACACAAGTGAGGTATCATTTTTATCGGGAGACGTGGGGGAACGCTGGGTGGAAGGAATTTTGTGGCTCCTCTCAGATTCCAGAACTTTCTGCCACAGAAATGTGAGGAACATGTGTTTTTTTAGCCAAATTTTGAGGTTTGCAAAGGATTCTGGGTAACAGAACCTGGTCCGAGCCACACAAGTCACCCCATCTTGGATTCCCCTAGGTCTCTAGTTTTCAGAAATGCACAGGTTTGGTAGGTTTCCCTAGGTGGCGGCTGAGCTACAGGCCAAAATCTACAGGTAGGCACTTTGGAAAAAACACCTCTGTTTTCCTTCAAAAATTTGGCTGTGTCCACGTTGCGCTTTGGGGCGTTTCCTGTCACGGGCGCTAGGCCTACCCACACAAGTGAGGTATCATTTTTATCGGGAGGCGTGGGGGAACGCTGGGTGGAAGGAAATTTGTGGCTCCTCTCAGATTCCAGAACTTTCTGCCACAGAAATGTGAGGAACATGTGTTTTTTTAGCCAAATTTTGAGGTTTGCAAAGGATTCTGGGTAACAGAACCTGGTCCGAGCCACACAAGTCACCCCATCTTGGATTCCCCTAGGTCTCTAGTTTTCAGAAATGCACAGGTTTGGTAGGTTTCCCTAGGTGGCGGCTGAGCTACAGGCCAAAATCTACAGGTAGGCACTTTGCAAAAAACACCTCTGTTTTCCTTCAAAAATTTGGCTGTGTCCACGTTAGGCTTTGGGGCGTTTCCTGTCGTGGGCGCTAGGCCTACCCACACAAGTGAGGTATCATTTTGATCGGGAGACGTGGGGGAACGCTGGGTGGAAGGAAATTTGTGGCTCCTCTCAGATTCCAGAACTTTCTGCCACAGAAATGTGAGTAACGTGTTTTTTAGCCAAATTTTGAGGTTTGCAAAGGATTCTGGGTAACAGAACCTGGTCCGAGCCACACAAGTCACCCCATCTTGGATTCCCCTAGGTCTCTAGTTTTCGGAAATGCACAGGTTTGGTAGGTTTCCCTAGGTGGCGGCTGAGCTACAGGCCAAAACCTACAGGTAGGCACTTTGCAAAAAACACCTCTGTTTTCTTTCAAAAATTTGGCTGTGTCCACGTTGCGCTTTGGGGCGTCTCCTGTCGCGGGCGCTAGGCCTACCCACACAAGTGAGGTATCATTTTTATCGGGAGACGTGGGGGAACGCTGGGTGGAAGGAATTTTGTGGCTCCTCTCAGATTCCAGAACTTTCTGCCACAGAAATGTGAGGAACATGTGTTTTTTTAGCCAAATTTTGAGGTTTGCAAAGGATTCTGGGTAACAGAACCTGGTCCGAGCCACACAAGTCACCCCATCTTGGATTCCCCTAGGTCTCTAGTTTTCAGAAATGCACAGGTTTGGTAGGTTTCCCTAGGTGGCGGCTGAGCTACAGGCCAAAACCTACAGGTAGGCACTTTGCAAAAAACACCTCTGTTTTCCTTCAAACATTTGGCTGTGTCCACGTTGCGCTTTGGGGCGTCTCCTGTCGCGGGCGCTAGGCCTACCCACACAAGTGAGGTATCATTTTTATCGGGAGACGTGGGGGAACGCTGGGTGGAAGGAATTTTGTGGCTCCTCTCAGATTCCAGAACTTTCTGCCACAGAAATGTGAGGAACGTGTTTTTTTAGCCACATTTTGAGGTTTGCAAAGGATTCTGGGTAACAGAACCTGGTCCGAGCCACACAAGTCACCCCATCTTGGATTCCCCTAGGTCTCTAGTTTTCAGAAATGCACAGGTTTGGTAGGTTTCCCTAGGTGACGGCTGAGCTACAGGCCAAAATCTACAGGTAGGCAGTTTGCAAAAAACACCTCTGTTTTCCTTAAAAAATTTGGCTGTGTCGACGTTGCGCTTTGGGGCGTTTCCTGTCGCGGGCGCTACGCCTACCCACACAAGTGAGGTATCATTTTTATCGGGAGGCGTGGGGGAACGCTGGGTGGAAGGAAATTTGTGGCTCCTCTCAGATTCCAGAACTTTCTGCCACAGAAATGTGAGGAACATGTGTTTTTTTAGCCAAATTTTGAGGTTTGCAAAGGATTCTGGGTAACAGAACCTGGTCCGAGCCACACAAGTCACCCCATCTTGGATTCCCCTAAGTCTCTAGTTTTCAGAAATGCACAGGTTTGGTAGGTTTCCCTAGGTGGCGGCTGATCTACAGGCCAAAATCTACAGGTAGGCACTTTGCAAAAAACACCTCTGTTTTCCTTAAAAAATTTAGCTGTGTCCACGTTGCGCTTTGGGGCGTTTCCTGTCGTGGGCGCTAGGCCTACCCACACAAGTGAGGTATCATTTTTAGAGGGAGGCGTGGGGGAACGCTGGGTGGAAGGAAATTTGTGGCTCCTCTCAGATTCCAGAACTTTCTGCCACAGAAATGTGAGGAACATGTGTTTTTTTAGCCAAATTTTGAGGTTTGCAAAGGATTCTGGGTAACAGAACCTGGTCCGAGCCACACAAGTCACCCCATCTTGGATTCCCCTAGGTCTCTAGTTTTCAGAAATGCACAGGTTTGGTAGGTTTCCCTAGGTGGCGGCTGAGCTACAGGCCAAAATCTACAGGTAGGCACTTTGCAAAAAACACCTCTGTTTTCCTTCAAAAATTTGGCTGTGTCCACGTTAGGCTTTGGGGCGTTTCCTGTCGTGGGCGCTAGGCCTACCCACACAAGTGAGGTATCATTTTTATCGGGAGACGTGGGGGAACGCTGGGTGGAAGGAAATTTGTGGCTCCTCTCAGATTCCAGAACTTTCTGCCACAGAAATGTGAGTAACGTGTTTTTTAGCCAAATTTTGAGGTTTGCAAAGGATTCTGGGTAACAGAACCTGGTCCGAGCCACACAAGTCACCCCATCTTGGATTCCCCTAGGTCTCTAGTTTTCGGAAATGCACAGGTTTGGTAGGTTTCCCTAGGTGGCGGCTGAGCTACAGGCCAAAACCTACAGGTAGGCACTTTGCAAAAAACACCTCTGTTTTCTTTCAAAAATTTGGCTGTGTCCACGTTGCGCTTTGGGGCGTCTCCTGTCGCGGGCGCTAGGCCTACCCACACAAGTGAGGTATCATTTTTATCGGGAGACGTGGGGGAACGCTGGGTGGAAGGAATTTTGTGGCTCCTCTCAGATTCCAGAACTTTCTGCCACAGAAATGTGAGGAACATGTGTTTTTTTAGCCAAATTTTGAGGTTTGCAAAGGATTCTGGGTAACAGAACCTGGTCCGAGCCACACAAGTCACCCCATCTTGGATTCCCCTAGGTCTCTAGTTTTCAGAAATGCACAGGTTTGGTAGGTTTCCCTAGGTGGCGGCTGAGCTACAGGCCAAAACCTACAGGTAGGCACTTTGCAAAAAACACCTCTGTTTTCCTTAAAAAATTTGGCTGTGTCCACGTTGCGCTTTGGGGCGTTTCCTGTCGCGGGCGCTACGCCTACCCACACAAGTGAGGTATCATTTTGATCGGGAGACGTGGGGGAATGCTGGGTGGAAGGAAATTTGTGGCTCCTCTCAGATTCCAGAACTTTCTGCCACAGAAATGTGAGTAACATGTGTTTTTTAGCCAAATTTTGAGGTTTGCAGAGGATTCTGGGTAACAGAATCTGGTCCGAGCCACACAAGTCACCCCATCTTGGATTCCCCTAGGTCTCTAGTTTTCAGAAATGCACAGGTTTGGTAGGTTTCCCTAGGTGGCGGCTGAGCTACAGGCCAAAATCTACAGGTAGGCACTTTGCAAAAAACACCTCTGTTTTCCTTAAAAAATGTGGCTGTGTCCACGTTGCGCTTTGGGGCGTTTCCTGTCGCGGGCGCTACGCCTACCCACACAAGTGAGGTATCATTTTTATCGGGAGGCGTGGGGGAACGCTGGGTGGAAGGAAATTTGTGGCTCCTCTCAGATTCCAGAACTTTCTGCCACAGAAATGTGAGGAACATGTGTTTTTTTAGCCAAATTTTGAGGTTTGCAAAGGATTCTGGGTAACAGAACCTGGTCCGAGCCACACAAGTCACCCCATCTTGGATTCCCCTAAGTCTCTAGTTTTCAGAAATGCACAGGTTTGGTAGGTTTCCCTAGGTGGCGGCTGATCTACAGGCCAAAATCTACAGGTAGGCACTTTGCAAAAAACACCTCTGTTTTCCTTAAAAAATTTAGCTGTGTCCACGTTGCGCTTTGGGGCGTTTCCTGTCGTGGGCGCTAGGCCTACCCACACAAGTGAGGTATCATTTTTAGAGGGAGACGTGGGGGAACGCTGGGTGGAAGGAAATTTGTGGCTTCTCTCAGATTCCAGAACTTTCTGCCACAGAAATGTGAGGAACATGTGTTTTGTTAGCCAAATTTTGAGGTTTGCAAAGGATTCTGGGTAACAGAACCTGGTCCGAGCCACACAAGTCACCCCATCTTGGATTCCCCTAGGTCTCTAGTTTTCAGAAATGCACAGGTTTGGTAGGTTTCCCTAGGTGGCGGCTGAGCTACAGGCCAAAATCTACAGGTAGGCACTTTGCAAAAAACACCTCTGTTTTCCTTCAAAAATTTGGCTGTGTCCACGTTGCGCTTTGGGGCGTTTCCTGTCGCGGGCGCTAGGCCTACCCACACAAGTGAGGTATCATTGTTATCGGGAGGCGTGGGGGAACGCTGGGTGGAAGGAAATTTGTGGCTCCTCTCAGATTCCAGAACTTTCTGCCACAGAAATGTGAGGAACATGTGTTTTTTTAGCCAAATTTTGAGGTTTGCAAAGGATTCTGGGTAACAGAACCTGGTCCGAGCCACACAAGTCACCCCATCTTGGATTCCCCTAGGTCTCTAGTTTTCAGAAATGCACAGGTTTGGTAGGTTTCCCTAGGTGGCGGCTGAGCTACAGGCCAAAATCTACAGGTAGGCACTTTGCAAAAAACACCTCTGTTTTCCTTCAAAAATTTGGCTGTGTCCACGTTAGGCTTTGGGGCGTTTCCTGTCGCGGGCGCTAGGCCTACCCACACAAGTGAGGTATCATTTTGATCGGGAGACGTGGGGGAACGCTGGGTGGAAGGAAATTTGTGGCTCCTCTCAGATTCCAGAACTTTCTGCCACAGAAATGTGAGTAACATGTATTTTTTAGCCAAATTTTGAGGTTTGCAAAGGATTCTGGGTAACAGAATCTGGTCCGAGCCACACAAGTCAC
Organism: Pleurodeles waltl; assembly: GCF_031143425.1. Classification (NCBI taxonomy): domain Eukaryota; kingdom Metazoa; phylum Chordata; class Amphibia; order Caudata; family Salamandridae; genus Pleurodeles; species Pleurodeles waltl. The sequence goes on from NC_090439.1 coordinate 637,420,498, forward strand.
CCCATCTTGGATTCCCCTAGGTCTCTAGTTTTCAGAAATGCACAGGTTTGGTAGGTTTCCCTAGGTGGCGGCTGAGCTACAGGCCAAAATCTACAGGTAGGCACTTTGCAAAAAACACCTCTGTTTTCCTTCAAAAATTTGGCTGTGTCCACGTTGCGCTTTGGGGCGTTTCCTGTCACGGGCGCTAGGCCTACCCACACAAGTGAGGTATCATTTTTATCGGGAGGCGTGGGGGAACGCTGGGTGGAAGGAAATTTGTGGCTCCTCTCAGATTCCAGAACTTTCTGCCACAGAAATGTGAGGAACATGTGTTTTTTTAGCCAAATTTTGAGGTTTGCAAAGGATTCTGGGTAACAGAACCTGGTCCGAGCCACACAAGTCACCCCATCTTGGATTCCCCTAGGTCTCTAGTTTTCAGAAATGCACAGGTTTGGTAGGTTTCCCTAGGTGGCGGCTGAGCTACAGGCCAAAATCTACAGGTAGGCACTTTGCAAAAAACACCTCTGTTTTCCTTCAAAAATTTGGCTGTGTCCACGTTAGGCTTTGGGGCGTTTCCTGTCGCGGGCGCTAGGCCTACCCACACAAGTGAGGTATCATTTTGATCGGGAGACGTGGGGGAACGCTGGGTGGAAGGAAATTTGTGGCTCCTCTCAGATTCCAGAACTTTCTGCCACAGAAATGTGAGTAACATGTGTTTTTTAGCCAAATTTTGAGGTTTGCAAAGGATTCTGGGTAACAGAATCTGGTCCGAGCCACACAAGTCACCCCATCTTGGATTCCCCTAGGTCTCTAGTTTTCAGAAATGCACAGGTTTGGTAGGTTTCCCTAGGTGGCGGCTGAGCTACAGGCCAAAATCTACAGGTAGGCACTTTGCAAAAAACACCTCTGTTTTCCTTCAAAAATTTGGCTGTGTCCACGTTGCGTTTTGGGGCGTTTCCTGTCGCGGGCGCTAGGCCTACCCACACAAGTGAGGTATCATTTTTATCGGGAGACGTGGGGGAACGCTGGGTGGAAGGAATTTTGTGGCTCCTCTCAGATTCCAGAACTTTCTGCCACAGAAATGTGAGGAACATGTGTTTTTTTAGCCAAATTTTGAGGTTTGCAAAGGATTCTGGGTAACAGAACCTGGTCCGAGCCACACAAGTCACCCCATCTTGGATTCCCCTAGGTCTCTAGTTTTCAGAAATGCACAGGTTTGGTAGGTTTCCCTAGGTGGCGGCTGAGCTACAGGCCAAAATCTACAGGTAGGCACTTTGCAAAAAACACCTCTGTTTTCCTTAAAAAATTTGGCTGTGTCCACGTTGCGCTTTGGGGCGTTTCCTGTCGCGGGCGCTAGGCCTACCCACACAAGTGAGGTATCATTTTTATCGGGAGGCGTGGGGGAACTCTGGGTGGAAGGAAATTTGTGGCTCCTCTCAGATTCCAGAACTTTCTGCCACAGAAATGTGAGGAGCATGTGTTTTTTTAGCCAAATTTTGAGGTTTGCAAAGGATTCTGGGTAACAGAACCTGGTCTGAGCCACACAAGTCACCCCATCTTGGATTCCCCTAGGTCTCTAGTTTTCAGAAATGCACAGGTTTGGTAGGTTTCCCTAGGTGGCGGCTGAGCTACAGGCCAAAATCTACAGGTAGGCACTTTGCAAAAAACACCTCTGTTTTCCTTCAAAAATTTGGCTGTGTCCACGTTGCGCTTTGGGGCGTTTCCTGTCGCGGGCGCTAGGCCTACCCACACAAGTGAGGTATCATTTTTATCGGGAGGTGTGGGGGAATGCTGGGTGGAAGGAAATTTGTGGCTCCTCTCAGATTCCAGAACTTTCTGCCACAGAAATGTGAGGAACATGTGTTTTTTTAGCCAAATTTTGAGGTTTGCAAAGGATTCTGGGTAACAGAACCTGGACCGAGCCACACAAGTCACCCCATGTTGGATTCCCCTAGGTCTCTAGTTTTCAGAAATGCACAGGTTTGGTAGGTTTCCCTAGGTGGCGGCTGAGCTACAGGCCAAAATCTACAGGTAGGCACTTTGCAAAAAACACCTCTGTTTTCCTTAAAAAATTTAGCTGTGTCCACGTTGCGCTTTGGGGCGTTTCCTGTCGCGGGCGCTAGGCCTACCCACACAAGTGAGGTATCATTTTTATCAGGAGACGTGGGGGAACGCTGGGTGGAAGGAAATTTGTGGCTCCTCTCAGATTCCAGAACTTTCTGCCACAGAAATGTGAGGAGCATGTGCTTTTTTAGCCAAATTTTGAGGTTTGCAAAGGATTCTGGGTAACAGAACCTGGTCCGAGCCACACAAGTCACCCCATCTTGGATTCCCCTAGGTCTCTAGTTTTCAGAAATGCACAGGTTTGGTAGGTTTCCCTAGGTGGCGGCTGAGCTACAGGCCAAAATCTACAGGTAGGCACTTTGCAAAAAACACCTCTGTTTTCCTTCAAAAATTTGGCTGTGTCCACGTTGCGCTTTGGGGCATTTCCCTTCGCGGGCGCTAGGCCTACCCACACAAGTGAGGTATCATTTTTATCGGGAGACGTGGGGGAACGCTGAGTGGAAGGAAATTTGTGGCTCCTCTCAGATTCCAGAACTTTCTGCCACAGAAATGTGAGGAACATATGTGTTTTTAGCCAAATTTTGAGGTTTGCAAAGGATTCTGGGTAACAGAACCTGGTCCGAGCCACACAAGTCACCCCATCTTGGATTCCCCTAGGTCTCTAGTTTTCAGAAATGCACAGGTTTGGTAGGTTTCCCTAGGTGGCGGCTGAGCTACAGGCCAAAATCTACGGGTAGGCACTTTGCAAAAAACACCTCTGTTTTCCTTAAAAAATTTGGCTGTGTCCACGTTGCGCTTTGGGGCGTTTCCTGTCGCGGGCGCTAGGCCTACCCACACAAGTGAGGTATCATTTTTATCGGGAGACGTGGGGGAACGCTGGGTGGAAGGAAATTTGTGGCTCCTCTCAGATTCCAGAACTTTCTGCCACAGAAATGTGAGGAGCATGTGTTTTTTTAGCCAAATTTTGAGGTTTGCAAAGGATTCTGGGTAACAGAACCTGGTCCGAGCCACACAAGTCACCCCATCTTGGATTCCCCTAGGTCTCTAGTTTTCAGAAATGCACAGGTTTGGTAGGTTTCCCTAGGTGGCGGCTGAGCTACAGGCCAAAATCTACAGGTAGGCACTTTGCAAAAAACACCTCTGTTTTCCTTCAAAAATTTGGCTGTGTCCACGTTGCGCTTCGGGGCGTTTCCTGTCGCGGGCGCTAGGCCTACCCACACAAGTGAGGTATCATTTTTATCGGGAGGTGTGGGGGAACGCTGGGTGCAAGGAAATTTGTGGCTCCTCTCAGATTCCAGAACTTTCTGCCACAGAAATGTGAGGAACATGTGTTTTATTAGCCAAATTTTGAGGTTTGCAAAGGATTCTGGGTAACAGAACCTGGTCCGAGCCACACAAGTCACCCCATCTTGGATTCCCCTAGGTCTCTAGTTTTCAGAAATGCACAGGTTTGGTAGGTTTCCCTAGGTGGCGGCTGAGCTACAGGCCAAAATCTACAGGTAGGCACTTTGCAAAAAACACCTCTGTTTTCCTTCAAAAATTTGGCTGTGTCCACGTTGCGCTTTGGGGCGTTTCCTGTCGCGGGCGCTAGGCCTACCCACACAAGTGAGGTATCATTTTTATGGGGAGACGTGGGGGAACGCTGGGTGGAAGGAAATTTGTGGCTCCTCTCAGATTCCAGAACTTTCTGCCACAGAAATGTGAGGAGCATGTGTTTTTTTAGCCAAATTTTGAGGTTTGCAAAGGATTCTGGGTAACAGAACCTGGTCCGAGCCACACAAGTCACCCCATCTTGGATTCCCCTAGGTCTCTAGTTTTCAGAAATGCACAGGTTTCGTAGGTTTTTCCTAGGTGGCGGCTGAGCTACAGGCCAATATCTACAGGTAGGCACTTTGCAAAAAGCACCTCTGTTTTCCTTCAAAAATTTGGCTGTGTCCACGTTGCGTTTTGGGGCGTTTCCTGTCGCGGGCGCTAGGCCTACCCACACAAGTGAGGTATCATTTTTATCGGGAGACGTGGGGGAACGCTGGGTGGAAGGAAATTTGTGGCTCCTCTCAGATTCCAGAACTTTCTGCCACAGAAATGTGAGGAACATGTGTTTTTTTAGCCAAATTTTGAGGTTTGCAAAGGATTCTGGGTAACAGAACCTGGTCCGAGCCACACAAGTCACCCCATCTTGGATTCCCCTAGGTCTCTAGTTTTCAGAAATGCACAGGTTTGGTAGGTTTACCTAGGTGGCGGCTGAGCTACAGGCCAAAATCTACAGGTAGGCACTTTGCAAAAAACACCTCTGTTTTCCTTCAAAAATTTAGCTGTGTCCACGTTGCGCTTTGGGGCGTTTCCTGTCGCGGGCGCTAGGCCTACCCACACAAGTGAGGTATAATTTTTATCGGGAGACGTGGGGGAACGCTGGGTGGAACGAAATTTGTGGCTCCTCTCAGATTCCAGAACTTTCTGCCACAGAAATGTGAGGAGCATGTGTTTTTTTAGCCACATTTTGAGGTTTGCAAAGGATTCTGGGTAACAGAACCTGGTCCGAGCCACACAAGTCACCCCATCTTGGATTCCCCTAGGTCTCTAGTTTTCGGAAATGCACAGGTTTGGTAGGTTTCCCTAGGTGGCGGCTGAGCTACAGGCCAAAACCTACAGGTAGGCGCTTTGCAAAAAACACCTCTGTTTTCCTTCAAAAATTTGGCTGTGTCCACGTTGCGCTTTGGGGCGTCTCCTGTCGCGGGCGCTAGGCCTACCCACACAAGTGAGGTATCATTTTTATCGGGAGACGTGGGGGAACGCTGGGTGGAAGGAATTTTGTGGCTCCTCTCAGATTCCAGAACTTTCTGCCACAGAAATGTGAGGAACGTGTTTTTTTAGCCACATTTTGAGGTTTGCAAAGGATTCTGGGTAACAGAACCTGGTCCGAGCCACACAAGTCACCCCATCTTGGATTCCCCTAGGTCTCTAGTTTTCAGAAATGCACAGGTTTGGTAGGTTTCCCTAGGTGGCGGCTGAGCTACAGGCCAAAATCTACAGGTAGGCACTTTGCAAAAAACACCTCTGTTTTCCTTAAAAAATTTGGCTGTGTCCACGTTGCGCTTTGGGGCGTTTCCTGTCGCGGGCGCTACGCCTACCCACACAAGTGAGGTATCATTTTTATCGGGAGGCGTGGGGGAACGCTGGGTGGAAGGAAATTTGTGGCTCCTCTCAGATTCCAGAACTTTCTGCCACAGAAATGTGAGGAACATGTGTTTTTTTAGCCAAATTTTGAGGTTTGCAAAGGATTCTGGGTAACAGAACCTGGTCCGAGCCACACAAGTCACCCCATCTTGGATTCCCCTAAGTCTCTAGTTTTCAGAAATGCACAGGTTTGGTAGGTTTCCCTAGGTGGCGGCTGATCTACAGGCCAAAATCTACAGGTAGGCACTTTGCAAAAAACACCTCTGTTTTCCTTAAAAAATTTAGCTGTGTCCACGTTGCGCTTTGGGGCGTTTCCTGTCGTGGGCGCTAGGCCTACCCACACAAGTGAGGTATCATTTTTAGAGGGAGACGTGGGGTGAACGCTGGGTGGAAGGAAATTTGTGGCTTCTCTCAGATTCCAGAACTTTCTGCCACAGAAATGTGAGGAACATGTGTTTTGTTAGCCAAATTTTGAGGTTTGCAAAGGATTCTGGGTAACAGAACCTGGTCCGAGCCACACAAGTCACCCCATCTTGGATTCCCCTAGGTCTCTAGTTTTCAGAAATGCACAGGTTTGGTAGGTTTCCCTAGGTGGCGGCTGAGCTACAGGCCAAAATCTACAGGTAGGCACTTTGCAAAAAACACCTCTGTTTTCCTTCAAAAATTTGGCTGTGTCCACGTTGCGCTTTGGGGCGTTTCCTGTCGCGGGCGCTAGGCCTACCCACACAAGTGAGGTATCATTTTTATCGGGAGGCGTGGGGGAACACTGGGTGGAAGGAAATTTGTGGCTCCTCTCAGATTCCAGAACTTTCTGCCACAGAAATGTGAGGAACATGTGTTTTTTTAGCCAAATTTTGAGGTTTGCAAAGGATTCTGGGTAACAGAACCTGGTCCGAGCCACACAAGTTCCCCCATCTTGGATTCCCCTAGGTCTCTAGTTTTCAGAAATGCACAGGTTTGGTAGGTTTCCCTAGGTGGCGGCTGAGCTACAGGCCAAAATCTACAGGTAGGCACTTTGCAAAAAACACCTCTGTTTTCCTTCAAAAATTTGGCTGTGTCCACGTTAGGCTTTGGGGCGTTTCCTGTCGCGGGCGCTAGGCCTTCCCACACAAGTGAGGTATCATTTTGATCGGGAGACGTGGGGGAACGCTGGGTGGAGGGAAATTTGTGGCTCCTCTCAGATTCCAGAACTTTCTGCCACAGAAATGTGAGTAACATGTGTTTTTTAGCCAAATTTTGAGGTTTGCAAAGGATTCTGGGTAACAGAATCTGGTCCGAGCCACACAAGTCACCCCATCTTGGATTCCCCTAGGTCTCTAGTTTTCAGAAATGCACAGGTTTGGTAGGTTTCCCTAGGTGGCGGCTGAGCTACAGGCCAAAATCTACAGGTAGGCACTTTGCAAAAAACACCTCTGTTTTCCTTCAAAAATTTGGCTGTGTCCACGTTGCGTTTTGGGGCATTTCCTGTCGCGGGCGCTAGGCCTACCCACACAAGTGAGGTATCATTTTTATCGGGAGACGTGGGGGAACGCTGGGTGGAAGGAATTTTGTGGCTCCTCTCAGATTCCAGAACTTTCTGCCACAGAAATGTGAGGAACATGTGTTTTTTTTAGCCAAATTTTGAGGTTTGCAAAGGATTCTGGGTAACAGAACCTGGTCCGAGCCACACAAGTCACCCCATCTTGGATTCCCCTAGGTCTCTAGTTTTCAGAAATGCACAGGTTTGGTAGGTTTCCCTAGGTGGCGGCTGAGCTACAGGCCAAAATCTACAGGTAGGCACTTTGGAAAAAACACCTCTGTTTTCCTTCAAAAATTTGGCTGTGTCCATGTTGCGCTTTGGGGCGTTTCCTGTCACGGGCGCTAGGCCTACCCACACAAGTGAGGTATCATTTTTATCGGGAGGCGTGGGGGAACGCTGGGTGGAAGGAAATTTGTGGCTCCTCTCAGATTCCAGAACTTTCTGCCACAGAAATGTGAGGAACATGTGTTTTTTTAGCCAAATTTTGAGGTTTGCAAAGGATTCTGGGTAACAGAACCTGGTCCGAGCCAAACAAGTCACCCCATCTTGGATTCCCCTAGGTCTCTAGTTTTCAGAAATGCACAGGTTTGGTAGGTTTCCCTAGGTGGCGGCTGAGCTACAGGCCAAAATCTACAGGTAGGCACTTTGCAAAAAACACCTCTGTTTTCCTTAAAAAATTTGGCTGTGTCCACGTTAGGCTTTGGGGCGTTTCCTGTCGCGGGCGCTAGGCCTACCCACACAAGTGAGGTATCATTTTGATCGGGAGACGTGGGGGAACGCTGGGTAGAAGGAAATTTGTGGCTCCTCTCAGATTCCAGAACTTTCTGCCACAGAAATGTGAGTAACATGTGTTTTTTAGCCAAATTTTGAGGTTTGCAAAGGATTCTGGGTAACAGAATCTGGTCCGAGCCACACAAGTCACCCCATCTTGGATTCCCCTAGGTCTCTAGTTTTCAGAAATGCACAGGTTTGGTAGGTTTCCCTAGGTGGCGGCTGAGCTACAGGCCAAAATCTACAGGTAGGCACTTTGCAAAAAACACCTCTGTTTTCCTTCAAAAATTTGGCTGTGTCCACGTTGCGTTTTGGGGCGTTTCCTGTCGCGGGCGCTAGGCCTACCCACACAAGTGAGGTATCATTTTTATCGGGAGACGTGGGGGAACGCTGGGTGGAAGGAATTTTGTGGCTCCTCTCAGATTCCAGAACTTTCTGCCACAGAAATGTGAGGAACATGTGTTTTTTTAGCCAAATTTTGAGGTTTGCAAAGGATTCTGGGTAACAGAACCTGGTCCGAGCCACACAAGTCACCCCATCTTGGATTCCCCTAGGTCTCTAGTTTTCAGAAATGCACAGGTTTGGTAGGTTTCCCTAGGTGGCGGCTGAGCTACAGGCCAAAACCTACAGGTAGGCACTTTGGAAAAAACACCTCTGTTTTCCTTCAAAAATTTGGCTGTGTCCACGTTGCGCTTTGGGGCGTCTCCTGTCGCGGGCGCTAGGCCTACCCACACAAGTGAGGTATCATTTTTATCGGGAGGCGTGGGGGAACGCTGGGTGGAAGGAAATTTGTGGCTCCTCTCAGATTCCAGAACTTTCTGCCACAGAAATGTGAGGAACATGTGTTTTTTTAGCCAAATTTTGAGGTTTGCAAAGGATTCTGGGTAACAGAACCTGGTCCGAGCCACACAAGTCACCCCATCTTGGATTCCCCTAGGTCTCTAGTTTTCAGAAATGCACAGGTTTGGTAGGTTTCCCTAGGTGGCGGCTGAGCTACAGGCCAAAATCTACAGGTAGGCACTTTGCAAAAAACACCTCTGTTTTCCTTCAAAAATTTGGCTGTGTCCACGTTAGGCTTTGGGGCGTTTCCTGTCGCGGGCGCTAGGCCTACCCACACAAGTGAGGTATCATTTTTATCGGGAGACGTGGGGGAACGCTGGGTGGAAGGAAATTTGTGGCTCCTCTCAGATTCCAGAACTTTCTGCCACAGAAATGTGAGTAACATGTGTTTTTTAGCCAAATTTTGAGGTTTGCAAAGGATTCTGGGTAACAGAACCTGGTCCGAGCCACACAAGTCACCCCATCTTGGATTCCCCTAGGTCTCTAGTTTTCAGAAATGCACAGGTTTGGTAGGTTTCCCTAGGTGGCGGCTGAGCTACAGGCCAAAATCTACAGGTAGGCACTTTGCAAAAAACACCTCTGTTTTCCTTCAAAAATTTGGCTGTGTCCACGTTGCGCTTTGGGGCGTTTCCTGTCGCGGGCGCTAGGCCTACCCACACAAGTGAGGTATCATTTTTATCGGGAGGTGTGGGGGAATGCTGGGTGGAAGGAAATTTGTGGCTCCTCTCAGATTCCAGAACTTTCTGCCACAGAAATGTGAGGAACATGTGTTTTTTTAGCCAAATTTTGAGGTTTGCAAAGGATTCTGGGTAACAGAACCTGGACCGAGCCACACAAGTCACCCCATCTTGGATTCCCCTAGGTCTCTAGTTTTCAGAAATGCACAGGTTTGGTAGGTTTCCCTAGGTGGCGGCTGAGCTACAGGCCAAAATCTACAGGTAGGCACTTTGCAAAAAACACCTCTGTTTTCCTTCAAAAATTTGGCTGTGTCCACGTTGCGCTTTGGGGCGTTTCCTGTCGCGGGCGCTAGGCCTACCCACACAAGTGAGGTATCATTTTTATCGGGAGACGTGGGGGAATGCTAGGTGGAAGGAAATTTGTGGCTCCTCTCAGATTCCAGAACTTTCTGCCACAGAAATGTGAGGAACATGTGTTTTTTTAGCCAAATTTTGAGGTTTGCAAAGGATTCTGGGTAACAGAACCTGGTCCGAGCCACACAAGTCACCCCATCTTGGATTCCCCTAGGTCTCTAGTTTTCAGAAATGCACAGGTTTGGTAGGTTTCCCTAGGTGGCGGCTGAGCTACAGGCCAAAATCTACAGGTAGGCACTTTGCAAAAAACACCTCTGTTTTCCTTCAAAAATGTAGCTGTGTCCACGTTGCGCTTTGGGGCGTTTCCTGTCGCGGGCTCTAGGCCTACCCACACAAGTGAGGTATCATTTTTATCAGGAGACGTGGGGGAACGCTGGGTGGAAGGAAATTTGTGGCTCCTCTCAGATTCCAGAACTTTCTGCCACAGAAATGAGAGGAGCATGTGCTTTTTTAGCCAAATTTTGAGGTTTGCAAAGGATTCTGGGTAACAGAACCTGGTCCGAGCCACACAAGTCACCCCATCTTGGATTCCCCTAGGTCTCTAGTTTTGAGAAATGCACAGGTTTGGTAGGTTTCCCTAGGTGGCGGCTGAGCTACAGGCCAAAATCTACAGGTAGGCACTTTGCAAAAAACACCTCTGTTTTCCTTCAAAAATTTGGCTGTGTCCACGTTGCGCTTTGGGGCATTTCCCTTCGCGGGCGCTAGGCCTACCCACACAAGTGAGGTATCATTTTTATCGGGAGACGTGGGGGAACGCTGGGTGGAAGGAAATTTGTGGCTCCTCTCAGATTCCAGAACTTTCTGCCACAGAAATGTGAGGAACATATGTGTTTTTAGCCAAATTTTGAGGTTTGCAAAGGATTCTAGGTAACAGAACCTGGTCCGAGCCACACAAGTCACCCCATCTTGGATTCCCCTAGGTCTCTAGTTTTCAGAAATGCACAGGTTTGGTAGGTTTCCCTAGGTGGCGGTTGAGCTACAGGCCAAAATCTACAGGTAGGCACTTTGCAAAAAACACCTCTGTTTTCCTTCAAAAATTTGGCTGTGTCCACGTTGCGCTTTGGGGCGTTTCCTGTCGCGGGCGCTAGGCCTACCCACACAAGTGAGGTATCATTTTTATCGGGAGACGTGGGGGAACGCTGGGTGGAAGGAAATTTGTGGCTCCTCTCAGATTCCAGAACTTTCTGCCACAGAAATGTGAGGAGCATGTGTTTTTTTAGCCAAATTTTGAGGTTTGCAAAGGATTCTGGGTAACAGAATCTGGTCCGAGCCACACAAGTCACCCCATCTTGGATTCCCCTAGGTCTCTAGTTTTCAGAAATGCACAGGTTTGGTAGGTTTCCCTAGGTGGCGGCTGAGCTACAGGCCAAAATCTACAGGTAGGCACTTTGCAAAAAAAACCTCTGTTTTCCTTCAAAAATTTGGCTGTGTCCACGTTGCGCTTTGGGGCGTTTCCTGTCGCGGGCGCTAGGCCTACCCACACAAGTGAGGTATCATTTTGATCGGGAGACGTGGGGGAACGCTGGGTGGGAGGAAATTTGTGGCTCCTCTCAGATTCCAGAACTTTCTGCCACAGAAATGTGAGTAACATGTGTTTTTTAGCCAAATTTTGAGGTTTGCAAAGGATTCTGGGTAACAGAAGCTGGTCCGAGCCACACAAGTCACCCCATCTTGGATTCCCCTAGGTCTCTAGTTTTCAGAAATGCACAGGTTTGGTAGGTTTCCCTAGGTGGCGGCTGAGCTACAGGCCAAAATCTACAGGTAGGCACTTTGCAAAAAACACCTCTGTTTTCCTTCAAAAATTTGGCTGTGTCCACGTTGCGTTTTGGGGCGTTTCCTGTCGCAGGCGCTAGGCCTACCCACACAAGTGAGGTATCATTTTTATCGGGAGACGTGGGGGAACGCTGGGTGGAAGGAATTTTGTGGCTCCTCTCAGATTCCAGAACTTTCTGCCACAGAAATGTGAGGAACATGTGTTTTTTTAGCCAAATTTTGAGGTTTGCAAAGGATTCTGGGTAACAGAACCTGGTCCGAGCCACACAAGTCACCCCATCTTGGATTCCCCTAGGTCTCTAGTTTTCAGAAATGCACGGGTTTGGTAGGTTTCCCTAGGTGGCGGCTGAGCTACAGGCCAAAATCTACAGGTAGGCACTTTGCAAAAAACACCTCTGTTTTCCTTCAAAAATTTGGCTGTGTCCACGTTGCGCTTTGGGGCGTTTCCTGTCGCGGGCGCTAGGCCTACCCACACAAGTGTGGTATCATTTTTATCGGGAGACGTGGGGGAACGCTGGGTGGAAGGAAATTTGTGGCTCCTCTCAGATTCCAGAACTTTCTGCCACAGAAATGTGAGGAGCATGTGTTTTTTTAGCCAAATTTTGAAGTTTGCAAAGGATTCTGGGTAACAGAATCTGGTCCGAGCCACACAAGTCACCCCATCTTGGATTCCCCTAGGTCTCTATTTTTCAGAAATGCACAGGTTTGGTAGGTTTCCCTAGGTGGCGGCTGAACTACAAGCCAAAATCTACAGGTAGGCACTTTGCAAAAAACACCTCTGTTTTACTTCAAATATTTGGCTTTGTCCACGTTGCGCTTTGGGGCGTTTCCTGTCGCGGGCGCTAGGCCTACCCACACAAGTGAGGTTTCATTTTTATCGGGAGGCGTGGGGGAACGCTGGGTGGAAGAAAATTTGTGGCTCCTCTCAGATTCCAGAACTTTCTGCCACAGAAAAGTGAGGAACATGTGTTTTTTTAGCCAAATTTTGAGGTTTGCAAAGGATTCTGGGTAACAGAACCTGGTCCGAGCCACACAGGTCACCCCATCTTGGATTCCCCTAGGTCTCTAGTTTTCAGAAATGCACAGGTTTGGTAGGTTTCCCTAGGTGGCGGCTGAGCTACAGGCCAAAATCTACAGGTAGGCACTTTGCAAAAAACACCTCTGTTTTCCTTCAAAAATTTGGCTGTGTCCACGTTGCGCTTTGGGGCGTTTCCTGACGCGGGCGCTAGGCCTACCCACACAAGTGAGGTATGATTTTTATCGGGAGACGTGGTGGAACGCTTGGTGGAAGGAAATTTGTGGCTCCTCTCAGATTCCAGAACTTTCTGCTACAGAAATGTGAGGAGCATGTGTTTTTTTAGCCAAATTTTGAGGTTTGCAAAGGATTCTGGGTAACAGAACCTGGTCCGAGCCACACAAGTCACCCCATCTTGGATTCCCCTAGGTCTCTAGTTTTCAGAAATGCACGGGTTTGGTAGGTTTCCCTAGGTGGCGGCTGAGCTACAGGCCAAAATCTACAGGTAGGCACTTTGCAAAAAACACCTCTGTTTTCCTTCAAAAATTTGGCTGTGTCCACGTTGCGCTTTGGGGCGTTTCCTGACGCGGGCGCTAGGCCTACCCACACAAGTGAGGTATGATTTTTATCGGGAGACGTGGGGGAACGCTGGGTGGAAGGAAATTTGTGGCTCCTCTCAGATTCCAGAACTTTCTGCTACAGAAATGTGAGGAGCATGTGTTTTTTTAGCCAAATTTTGAGGTTTGCAAAGGATTCTGGGTAACAGAACCTGGTCCGAGCCACACAAGTCACCCCATCTTGGATTCCCCTAGGTCTCTAGTTTTCAGAAATGCACGGGTTTGGTAGGTTTCCCTAGGTGGCGGCTGAGCTACAGGCCAAAATCTACAGGTAGGCACTTTGCAAAAAACACCTCTGTTTTCCTTCAAAAATTTGGCTTTGTCCACGTTGCGCTTTGGGGCGTTTCCTGTCGCGGGCGCTAGGCCTACCCACACAAGTGAGGTATAATTTTTAGAGAGAGACGTGGGGGATCGCTGGGTGGAAGGAAATTTGTGGCTTCTCTCAGATTCCAGAACTTTCTGCCACAGAAATGTGAGGAACATGTGTTTTGTTAGCCAAATTTTGAGGTTTGCAAAGGATTCTGGGTAACAGAATCTGGTCCGAGCCACACAAGTCACCCCATCTTGGATTCCCCTAGGTCTCTAGTTTTCAGAAATGCACAGGTTTGGTAGGTTTCCCTAGGTGGCGGCTGAGCTACAGGCCAAAATCTACAGGTAGGCACTTTGCAAAAAACACCTCTGTTTTCCTTCAAAAATTTGGCTGTGTCCACGTTGCGCTTTGGGGCGTTTCCTGTCGCGGGCGCTAGGCCTACCCACACAAGTGAGGTATCATTTTTATCGGGAGGCGTGGGGGAACGCTGGGTGGAAGGAAATTTGTTGCGCCTCTCAGATTCCAGAACTTTCTGCCACAGAAATGTGAGGAACATGTGTTTTTTTAGCCAAATTTTGAGGTTTGCAAAGGATTCTGGGTAACAGAACCTGGTCCGAGCCACACAAGTCACCCCATCTTGGATTCCCCTAGGTCTCTAGTTTTCAGAAATGCACAGGTTTGGTAGGTTTCCCTAGGTGGCGGCTGAGCTACAGGCCAAAATCTACAGGTAGGCACTTTGCAAAAAACACCTCTGTTTTCCTTCAAAAATTTGGCTGTGTCCACGTTAGGCTTTGGGGCGTTTCCTGTCGTGGGCGCTAGGCCTACCCACACAAGTGAGGTATCATTTTGATCGGGAGACGTGGGGGAACGCTGGGTGGAAGGAAATTTGTGGCTCCTCTCAGATTCCAGAACTTTCTGCCACAGAAATGTGAGTAACATGTGTTTTTTAGCCAAATTTTGAGGTTTGCAAAGGATTCTGGGTAACAGAATCTGGTCCGAGCCACACAAGTCACCCCATCTTGGATTCCCCTAGGTCTCTAGTTTTCAGAAATGCACAGGTTTGGTAGGTTTCCCTAGGTGGCGGCTGAGCTACAGGCCAAAATCTACAGGTAGGCACTTTGCAAAAAACACCTCTGTTTTCCTTCAAAAATTTGGCTGTGTCCACGTTGCGTTTTGGGGCATTTCCTGTCGCGGGCGCTAGGCCTACCCACACAAGTGAGGTATCATTTTTATCGGGAGACGTGGGGGAACGCTGGGTGGAAGGAATTTTGTGGCTCCTCTCAGATTCCAGAACTTTCTGCCACAGAAATGTGAGGAACATGTGTTTTTTTAGCCAAATTTTGAGGTTTGCAAAGGATTCTGGGTAACAGAACCTGGTCCGAGCCACACAAGTCACCCCATCTTGGATTCCCCTAGGTCTCTAGTTTTCAGAAATGCACAGGTTTGGTAGGTTTCCCTAGGTGGCGGCTGAGCTACAGGCCAAAATCTACAGGTAGGCACTTTGGAAAAAACACCTCTGTTTTCCTTCAAAAATTTGGCTGTGTCCACGTTGCGCTTTGGGGCGTTTCCTGTCACGGGCGCTAGGCCTACCCACACAAGTGAGGTATCATTTTTATCGGGAGGCGTGGGGGAACGCTGGGTGGAAGGAAATTTGTGGCTCCTCTCAGATTCCAGAACTTTCTGCCACAGAAATGTGAGGAACATGTGGTTTTTTAGCCAAATTTTGAGGTTTGCAAAGGATTCTGGGTAACAGAACCTGGTCCGAGCCACACAAGTCACCCCATCTTGGATTCCCCTAGGTCTCTAGTTTTCAGAAATGCACAGGTTTGGTAGGTTTCCCTAGGTGGCGGCTGAGCTACAGGCCAAAATCTACAGGTAGGCACTTTGCAAAAAACACCTCTGTTTTCCTTCAAAAATTTGGCTGTGTCCACGTTAGGCTTTGGGGTGTTTCCTGTCGCGGGCGCTAGGCCTACCCACACAAGTGAGGTATCATTTTGATCGGGAGACGTGGGGGAACGCTGGGTGGAAGGAAATTTGTGGCTCCTCTCAGATTCCAGAACTTTCTGCCACAGAAATGTGAGTAACATGTGTTTTTTAGCCAAATTTTGAGGTTTGCAAAGGATTCTGGGTAACAGAATCTGGTCCGAGCCACACAAGTCACCCCATCTTGGATTCCCCTAGGTCTCTAGTTTTGAGAAATGCACAGGTTTGGTAGGTTTCCCTAGGTGGCGGCTGAGCTACAGGCCAAAATCTACAGGTAGGCACTTTGCAAAAAACACCTCTGTTTTCCTTCAAAAATTTGGCTGTGTCCACGTTGCGCTTTGGGGCGTTTCCTGTCGCGGGCGCTAGGCCTACCCACACAAGTGAGGTATCATTTTTATCGGGAGACGTGGGGGAATGCTAGGTGGAAGGAAATTTGTGGCTCCTCTCAGATTCCAGAACTTTCTGCCACAGAAATGTGAGGAACATGTGTTTTTTTAGCCAAATTTTGAGGTTTGCAAAGGATTCTGGGTAACAGAACCTGGTCCGAGCCACACAAGTCACCCCATCTTGGATTCCCCTAGGTCTCTAGTTTTCAGAAATGCACAGGTTTGGTAGGTTTCCCTAGGTGGCGGCTGAGCTACAGGCCAAAATCTACAGGTAGGCACTTTGCAAAAAACACCTCTGTTTTCCTTCAAAAATGTAGCTGTGTCCACGTTGCGCTTTGGGGCGTTTCCTGTCGCGGGCTCTAGGCCTACCCACACAAGTGAGGTATCATTTTTATCAGGAGACGTGGGGGAACGCTGGGTGGAAGGAAATTTGTGGCTCCTCTCAGATTCCAGAACTTTCTGCCACAGAAATGTGAGGAGCATGTGCTTTTTTAGCCAAATTTTGAGGTTTGCAAAGGATTCTGGGTAACAGAACCTGGTCCGAGCCACACAAGTCACCCCATCTTGGATTCCCCTAGGTCTCTAGTTTTGAGAAATGCACAGGTTTGGTAGGTTTCCCTAGGTGGCGGCTGAGCTACAGGCCAAAATCTACAGGTAGGCACTTTGCAAAAAACACCTCTGTTTTCCTTCAAAAATTTGGCTGTGTCCACGTTGCGCTTTGGGGCATTTCCCTTCGCGGGCGCTAGGCCTACCCACACAAGTGAGGTATCATTTTTATCGGGAGACGTGGGGGAACGCTGGGTGGAAGGAAATTTGTGGCTCCTCTCAGATTCCAGAACTTTCTGCCACAGAAATGTGAGGAACATATGTGTTTTTAGCCAAATTTTGAGGTTTGCAAAGGATTCTAGGTAACAGAACCTGGTCCGAGCCACACAAGTCACCCCATCTTGGATTCCCCTAGGTCTCTAGTTTTCAGAAATGCACAGGTTTGGTAGGTTTCCCTAGGTGGCGGTTGAGCTACAGGCCAAAATCTACAGGTAGGCACTTTGCAAAAAACACCTCTGTTTTCCTTCAAAAATTTGGCTGTGTCCACGTTGCGCTTTGGGGCGTTTCCTGTCGCGGGCGCTAGGCCTACCCACACAAGTGAGGTATCATTTTTATCGGGAGACGTGGGGGAACGCTGGGTGGAAGGAAATTTGTGGCTCCTCTCAGATTCCAGAACTTTCTGCCACAGAAATGTGAGGAGCATGTGTTTTTTTAGCCAAATTTTGAGGTTTGCAAAGGATTCTGGGTAACAGAATCTGGTCCGAGCCACACAAGTCACCCCATCTTGGATTCCCCTAGGTCTCTAGTTTTCAGAAATGCACAGGTTTGGTAGGTTTCCCTAGGTGGCGGCTGAGCTACAGGCCAAAATCTACAGGTAGGCACTTTGCAAAAAAAACCTCTGTTTTCCTTCAAAAATTTGGCTGTGTCCACGTTGCGCTTTGGGGCGTTTCCTGTCGCGGGCGCTAGGCCTACCCACACAAGTGAGGTATCATTTTGATCGGGAGACGTGGGGGAACGCTGGGTGGGAGGAAATTTGTGGCTCCTCTCAGATTCCAGAACTTTCTGCCACAGAAATGTGAGTAACATGTGTTTTTTAGCCAAATTTTGAGGTTTGCAAAGGATTCTGGGTAACAGAAGCTGGTCCGAGCCACACAAGTCACCCCATCTTGGATTCCCCTAGGTCTCTAGTTTTCAGAAATGCACAGGTTTGGTAGGTTTCCCTAGGTGGCGGCTGAGCTACAGGCCAAAATCTACAGGTAGGCACTTTGCAAAAAACACCTCTGTTTTCCTTCAAAAATTTGGCTGTGTCCACGTTGCGTTTTGGGGCGTTTCCTGTCGCAGGCGCTAGGCCTACCCACACAAGTGAGGTATCATTTTTATCGGGAGACGTGGGGGAACGCTGGGTGGAAGGAATTTTGTGGCTCCTCTCAGATTCCAGAACTTTCTGCCACAGAAATGTGAGGAACATGTGTTTTTTTAGCCAAATTTTGAGGTTTGCAAAGGATTCTGGTAACAGAACCTGGTCCGAGCCACACAAGTCACCCCATCTTGGATTCCCCTAGGTCTCTAGTTTTCAGAAATGCACGGGTTTGGTAGGTTTCCCTAGGTGGCGGCTGAGCTACAGGCCAAAATCTACAGGTAGGCACTTTGCAAAAAACACCTCTGTTTTCCTTCAAAAATTTGGCTGTGTCCACGTTGCGCTTTGGGGCGTTTCCTGTCGCGGGCGCTAGGCCTACCCACACAAGTGTGGTATCATTTTTATCGGGAGACGTGGGGGAACGCTGGGTGGAAGGAAATTTGTGGCTCCTCTCAGATTCCAGAACTTTCTGCCACAGAAATGTGAGGAGCATGTGTTTTTTTAGCCAAATTTTGAAGTTTGCAAAGGATTCTGGGTAACAGAATCTGGTCCGAGCCACACAAGTCACCCCATCTTGGATTCCCCTAGGTCTCTATTTTCAGAAATGCACAGGTTTGGTAGGTTTCCCTAGGTGGCGGCTGAACTACAAGCCAAAATCTACAGGTAGGCACTTTGCAAAAAACACCTCTGTTTTACTTCAAATATTTGGCTTTGTCCACGTTGCGCTTTGGGGCGTTTCCTGTCGCGGGCGCTAGGCCTACCCACACAAGTGAGGTTTCATTTTTATCGGGAGGCGTGGGGGAACGCTGGGTGGAAGAAAATTTGTGGCTCCTCTCAGATTCCAGAACTTTCTGCCACAGAAAAGTGAGGAACATGTGTTTTTTTAGCCAAATTTTGAGGTTTGCAAAGGATTCTGGGTAACAGAACCTGGTCCGAGCCACACAGGTCACCCCCATCTTGGATTCCCCTAGGTCTCTAGTTTTCAGAAATGCACAGGTTTGGTAGGTTTCCCTAGGTGGCGGCTGAGCTACAGGCCAAAATCTACAGGTAGGCACTTTGCAAAAAACACCTCTGTTTTCCTTCAAAAATTTGGCTGTGTCCACGTTGCGCTTTGGGGCGTTTCCTGACGCGGGCGCTAGGCCTACCCACACAAGTGAGGTATGATTTTTATCGGGAGACGTGGTGGAACGCTTGGTGGAAGGAAATTTGTGGCTCCTCTCAGATTCCAGAACTTTCTGCTACAGAAATGTGAGGAGCATGTGTTTTTTTAGCCAAATTTTGAGGTTTGCAAAGGATTCTGGGTAACAGAACCTGGTCCGAGCCACACAAGTCACCCCATCTTGGATTCCCCTAGGTCTCTAGTTTTCAGAAATGCACGGGTTTGGTAGGTTTCCCTAGGTGGCGGCTGAGCTACAGGCCAAAATCTACAGGTAGGCACTTTGCAAAAAACACCTCTGTTTTCCTTCAAAAATTTGGCTGTGTCCACGTTGCGCTTTGGGGCGTTTCCTGACGCGGGCGCTAGGCCTACCCACACAAGTGAGGTATGATTTTTATCGGGAGACGTGGGGGAACGCTGGGTGGAAGGAAATTTGTGGCTCCTCTCAGATTCCAGAACTTTCTGCTACAGAAATGTGAGGAGCATGTGTTTTTTTAGCCAAATTTTGAGGTTTGCAAAGGATTCTGGGTAACAGAACCTGGTCCGAGCCACACAAGTCACCCCATCTTGGATTCCCCTAGGTCTCTAGTTTTCAGAAATGCACGGGTTTGGTAGGTTTCCCTAGGTGGCGGCTGAGCTACAGGCCAAAATCTACAGGTAGGCACTTTGCAAAAAACACCTCTGTTTTCCTTCAAAAATTTGGCTTTGTCCACGTTGCGCTTTGGGGCGTTTCCTGTCGCGGGCGCTAGGCCTACCCACACAAGTGAGGTATAATTTTTAGAGAGAGACGTGGGGGATCGCTGGGTGGAAGGAAATTTGTAGCTTCTCTCAGATTCCAGAACTTTCTGCCACAGAAATGTGAGGAACATGTGTTTTGTTAGCCAAATTTTGAGGTTTGCAAAGGATTCTGGGTAACAGAATCTGGTCCGAGCCACACAAGTCACCCCATCTTGGATTCCCCTAGGTCTCTAGTTTTCAGAAATGCACAGGTTTGGTAGGTTTCCCTAGGTGGCGGCTGAGCTACAGGCCAAAATCTACAGGTAGGCACTTTGCAAAAAACACCTCTGTTTTCCTTCAAAAATTTGGCTGTGTCCACGTTGCGCTTTGGGGCGTTTCCTGTCGCGGGCGCTAGGCCTACCCACACAAGTGAGGTATCATTTTTATCGGGAGGCGTGGGGGAACGCTGGGTGGAAGGAAATTTGTTGCGCCTCTCAGATTCCAGAACTTTCTGCCACAGAAATGTGAGGAACATGTGTTTTTTTAGCCAAATTTTGAGGTTTGCAAAGGATTCTGGGTAACAGAACCTGGTCCGAGCCACACAAGTCACCCCATCTTGGATTCCCCTAGGTCTCTAGTTTTCAGAAATGCACAGGTTTGGTAGGTTTCCCTAGGTGGCGGCTGAGCTACAGGCCAAAATCTACAGGTAGGCACTTTGCAAAAAACACCTCTGTTTTCCTTCAAAAATTTGGCTGTGTCCACGTTAGGCTTTGGGGCGTTTCCTGTCGCGGGCGCTAGGCCTACCCACACAAGTGAGGTATCATTTTGATCGGGAGACGTGGGGGAACGCTGGGTGGAAGGAAATTTGTGGCTCCTCTCAGATTCCAGAACTTTCTGCCACAGAAATGTGAGTAACATGTGTTTTTTAGCCAAATTTTGAGGTTTGCAAAGGATTCTGGGTAACAGAATCTGGTCCGAGCCACACAAGTCACCCCATCTTGGATTCCCCTAGGTCTCTAGTTTTCAGAAATGCACAGGTTTGGTAGGTTTCCCTAGGTGGCGGCTGAGCTACAGGCCAAAATCTACAGGTAGGCACTTTGCAAAAAACACCTCTGTTTTCCTTCAAAAATTTGGCTGTGTCCACGTTGCGTTTTGGGGCATTTCCTGTCGCGGGCGCTAGGCCTACCCACACAAGTGAGGTATCATTTTTATCGGGAGACGTGGGGGAACGCTGGGTGGAAGGAATTTTGTGGCTCCTCTCAGATTCCAGAACTTTCTGCCACAGAAATGTGAGGAACATGTGTTTTTTTAGCCAAATTTTGAGGTTTGCAAAGGATTCTGGGTAACAGAACCTGGTCCGAGCCACACAAGTCACCCCATCTTGGATTCCCCTAGGTCTCTAGTTTTCAGAAATGCACAGGTTTGGTAGGTTTCCCTAGGTGGCGGCTGAGCTACAGGCCAAAATCTACAGGTAGGCACTTTGGAAAAAACACCTCTGTTTTCCTTCAAAAATTTGGCTGTGTCCACGTTGCGCTTTGGGGCGTTTCCTGTCACGGGCGCTAGGCCTACCCACACAAGTGAGGTATCATTTTTATCGGGAGGCGTGGGGGAACGCTGGGTGGAAGGAAATTTGTGGCTCCTCTCAGATTCCAGAACTTTCTGCCACAGAAATGTGAGGAACATGTGGTTTTTTAGCCAAATTTTGAGGTTTGCAAAGGATTCTGGGTAACAGAACCTGGTCCGAGCCACACAAGTCACCCCATCTTGGATTCCCCTAGGTCTCTAGTTTTCAGAAATGCACAGGTTTGGTAGGTTTCCCTAGGTGGCGGCTGAGCTACAGGCCAAAATCTACAGGTAGGCACTTTGCAAAAAACACCTCTGTTTTCCTTCAAAAATTTGGCTGTGTCCACGTTAGGCTTTGGGGTGTTTCCTGTCGCGGGCGCTAGGCCTACCCACACAAGTGAGGTATCATTTTGATCGGGAGACGTGGGGGAACGCTGGGTGGAAGGAAATTTGTGGCTCCTCTCAGATTCCAGAACTTTCTGCCACAGAAATGTGAGTAACATGTGTTTTTTAGCCAAATTTTGAGGTTTGCAAAGGATTCTGGGTAACAGAATCTGGTCCGAGCCACACAAGTCACCCCATCTTGGATTCCCCTAGGTCTCTAGTTTTGAGAAATGCACAGGTTTGGTAGGTTTCCCTAGGTGGCGGCTGAGCTACAGGCCAAAATCTACAGGTAGGCACTTTGCAAAAAACACCTCTGTTTTCCTTCAAAAATTTGGCTGTGTCCACGTTGCGTTTTGGGGCGTTTCCTGTCGCGGGCGCTAGGCCTACCCACACAAGTGAGGTATCATTTTTATCGGGAGACGTGGGGGAACGCTGGGTGGAAGGAATTTTGTGGCTCCTCTCAGATTCCAGAACTTTCTGCCACAGAAATGTGAGGAACATGTGTTTTTTTAGCCAAATTTTGAGGTTTGCAAACGATTCTGGGTAACAGAACCTGGTCCGAGCCACACAAGTCACCCCATCTTGGATTCCCCTAGGTCTCTAGTTTTCAGAAATGCACAGGTTTGGTAGGTTTCCCTAGGTGGCGGCTGAGCTACAGGCCAAAACCTACAGGTAGGCACTTTGCAAAAAACACCTCTGTTTTCCTTCAAAAATTTGGCTGTGTCCACGTTGCGCTTTGGGGCGTCTCCTGTCGCGGGCGCTAGGCCTACCCACACAAGTGAGGTATTATTTTTATCGGGAGACGTGGGGGAACGCTGGGTGGAAGGAATTTTGTGGCTCCTCTCAGATTCCAGAACTTTCTGCCACAGAAATGTGAGGAACGTGTTTTTTTAGCCACATTTTGAGGTTTGCAAAGGATTCTGGGTAACAGAACCTGGTCCGAGCCACACAAGTCACCCCATCTTGGATTCCCCTAGGTCTCTAGTTTTCAGAAATGCACAGGTTTGGTAGGTTTCCCTAGGTGGCGGCTGAGCTACAGGCCAAAATCTACAGGTAGGCACTTTGCAAAAAACACCTCTGTTTTCCTTAAAAAATTTGGCTGTGTCCACGTTGCGCTTTGGGGCGTTTCCTGTCGCGGGCGCTACGCCTACCCACACAAGTGAGGTATCATTTTTATCGGGAGGCGTGGGGGAACGCTGGGTGGAAGGAAATTTGTGGCTCCTCTCAGATTCCAGAACTTTATGCCACAGAAATGTGAGGAACATGTGTTTTTTTAGCCAAATTTTGAGGTTTGCAAAGGATTCTGGGTAACAGAACCTGGTCCGAGCCACACAAGTCACCCCATCTTGGATTCCCCTAAGTCTCTAGTTTTCAGAAATGCACAGGTTTGGTAGGTTTCCCTAGGTGGCGGCTGATCTACAGGCCAAAATCTACAGGTAGGCACTTTGCAAAAAACACCTCTGTTTTCCTTATAAAATTTAGCTGTGTCCACGTTGCGCTTTGGGGCGTTTCCTGTCGTGGGCGCTAGGCCTACCCACACAAGTGAGGTATCATTTTTAGAGGGAGACGTGGGGGAACGCTGGGTGGAAGGAAATTTGTGGCTTCTCTCAGATTCCAGAACTTTCTGCCACAGAAATGTGAGGAACATGTGTTTTTTAGCCAAATTTTGAGGTTTGCAAAGGATTCTGGGTAACAGAATCTGGTCCGAGCCACACAAGTCACCCCATCTTGGATTCCCCTAGGTCTCTAGTTTTCAGAAATGCACAGGTTTGGTAGGTTTCCCTAGGTGGCGGCTGAGCTACAGGCCAAAATCTACAGGTAGGCACTTTGCAAAAAACACCTCTGTTTTCCTTCAAAAATTTGGCTGTGTCCACGTTGCGCTTTGGGGCGTTTCCTGTCGCGGGCGCTAGGCCTACCCACACAAGTGAGGTATCATTTTTATCGGGAGGCGTGGGGGAACGCTGGGTGGAAGGAAATTTGTGGCTCCTCTCAGATTCCAGAACTTTCTGCCACAGAAATGTGAGGAACATGTGTTTTTTTAGCCAAATTTTGAGGTTTGCAAAGGATTCTGGGTAACAGAACCTGGTCCGAGCCACACAAGTCACCCCATCTTGGATTCCCCTAGGTCTCTAGTTTTCAGAAATGCACAGGTTTGGTAGGTTTCCCTAGGTGGCGGCTGAGCTACAGGCCAAAATCTACAGGTAGGCACTTTGCAAAAAACACCTCTGTTTTCCTTCAAAAATTTGGCTGTGTCCACGTTAGGCTTTGGGGCGTTTCCTGTCGCGGGCGCTAGGCCTACCCACACAAGTGAGGTATCATTTTGATCGGGAGACGTGGGGGAACGCTGGGTGGAAGGAAATTTGTGGCTCCTCTCAGATTCCAGAACTTTCTGCCACAGAAATGTGAGTAACATGTGTTTTTTAGCCAAATTTTGAGGTTTGCAAAGGATTCTGGGTAACAGAACCTGGTCCGAGCCACACAAGTCACCCCATCTTGGATTCCCCTAGGTCTCTAGTTTTCAGAAAGGCACAGGTTTGGTAGGTTTCCCTAGGTGGCGGCTGAGCTACAGGCCAAAATCTACAGTTAGGCACTTTGCAAAAAACACCTCTGTTTTCCTTCAAAAATTTGGCTGTGTCCACGTTGCGCTTTGGGGCGTTTCCTGTCGCGGGCGCTAGGCCTACCCACACAAGTGAGGTATCATTTTTATCGGGAGGTGTGGGGGAATGCTGGGTGGAAGGAAATTTGTGGCTCCTCTCAGATTCCAGAACTTTCTGCCACAGAAATGTGAGGAACATGTGTTTTTTTAGCCAAATTTTGAGGTTTGCAAAGGATTCTGGGTAACAGAACCTGGACCGAGCCACACAAGTCACCCCATCTTGGATTCCCCTAGGTCTCTAGTTTTCAGAAATGCACAGGTTTGGTAGGTTTCCCCAGGTGGCGGCTGAGCTACAGGCCAAAATCTACAGGTAGGCACTTTGCAAAAAACACCTCTGTTTTCCTTCAAAAATTTGGCTGTGTCCACGTTGCGCTTTGGGGCGTTTCCTGTCGCGGGCGCTAGGCCTACCCACACAAGTGAGGTATCATTTTTATCGGGAGACGTGGGGGAATGCTGGGTGGAAGGAAATTTGTGGCTCCTCTCAGATTCCAGAACTTTCTGCCACAGAAATGTGAGGAACATGTGTTTTTTTAGGCAAATTTTGAGGTTTGCAAAGGATTCTGGGTAACAGAACCTGGTCCGAGCCACACAAGTCACCCCATCTTGGATTCCCCTAGGTCTCTAGTTTTCAGAAATGCACAGGTTTGGTAGGTTTCCCTAGGTGGCGGCTGAGCTACAGGCCAAAATCTACAGGTAGGCACTTTGCAAAAAACACCTCTGTTTTCCTTCAAAAATGTAGCTGTGTCCACGTTGCGCTTTGGGGCGTTTCCTGTCGCGGGCTCTAGGCCTACCCACACAAGTGAGGTATCATTTTTATCAGGAGACGTGGGGGAACGCTGGGTGGAAGGAAATTTGTGGCTCCTCTCAGATTCCAGAACTTTCTGCCACAGAAATGTGAGGAGCATGTGCTTTTTTAGCCAAATTTTGAGGTTTGCAAAGGATTCTGGGTAACAGAACCTGGTCCGAGCCACACAAGTCACCCCATCTTGGATTCCCCTAGGTCTCTAGTTTTGAGAAATGCACAGGTTTGGTAGGTTTCCCTAGGTGGCGGCTGAGCTACAGGCCAAAATCTACAGGTAGGCACTTTGCAAAAAACACCTCTGTTTTCCTTCAAAAATTTGGCTGTGTCCACGTTGCGCTTTGGGGCATTTCCCTTCGCGGGCGCTAGGCCTACCCACACAAGTGAGGTATCATTTTTATCGGGAGACGTGGGGGAACGCTGGGTGGAAGGAAATTTGTGGCTCCTCTCAGATTCCAGAACTTTCTGCCACAGAAATGTGAGGAACATATGTGTTTTTAGCCAAATTTTGAGGTTTGCAAAGGATTCTAGGTAACAGAACCTGGTCCGAGCCACACAAGTCACCCCATCTTGGATTCCCCTAGGTCTCTAGTTTTCAGAAATGCACAGGTTTGGTAGGTTTCCCTAGGTGGCGGTTGAGCTACAGGCCAAAATCTACAGGTAGGCACTTTGCAAAAAACACCTCTGTTTTCCTTCAAAAATTTGGCTGTGTCCACGTTGCGCTTTGGGGCGTTTCCTGTCGCGGGCGCTAGGCCTACCCACACAAGTGAGGTATCATTTTTATCGGGAGACGTGGGGGAACGCTGGGTGGAAGGAAATTTGTGGCTCCTCTCAGATTCCAGAACTTTCTGCCACAGAAATGTGAGGAGCATGTGTTTTTTTAGCCAAATTTTGAGGTTTGCAAAGGATTCTGGGTAACAGAATCTGGTCCGAGCCACACAAGTCACCCCATCTTGGATTCCCCTAGGTCTCTAGTTTTCAGAAATGCACAGGTTTGGTAGGTTTCCCTAGGTGGCGGCTGAGCTACAGGCCAAAATCTACAGGTAGGCACTTTGCAAAAAAAACCTCTGTTTTCCTTCAAAAATTTGGCTGTGTCCACGTTGCGCTTTGGGGCGTTTCCTGTCGCGGGCGCTAGGCCTACCCACACAAGTGAGGTATCATTTTGATCGGGAGACGTGGGGGAACGCTGGGTGGGAGGAAATTTGTGGCTCCTCTCAGATTCCAGAACTTTCTGCCACAGAAATGTGAGGAACATGTGTTTTTTTAGGCAAATTTTGAGGTTTGCAAAGGATTCTGGGTAACAGAACCTGGTCCGAGCCACACAAGTCACCCCATCTTGGATTCCCCTAGGTCTCTAGTTTTCAGAAATGCACAGGTTTGGTAGGTTTCCCTAGGTGGCGGCTGAGCTACAGGCCAAAATCTACAGGTAGGCACTTTGCAAAAAACACCTCTGTTTTCCTTCAAAAATGTAGCTGTGTCCACGTTGCGCTTTGGGGCGTTTCCTGTCGCGGGCTCTAGGCCTACCCACACAAGTGAGGTATCATTTTTATCAGGAGACGTGGGGGAACGCTGGGTGGAAGGAAATTTGTGGCTCCTCTCAGATTCCAGAACTTTCTGCCACAGAAATGTGAGGAGCATGTGCTTTTTTAGCCAAATTTTGAGGTTTGCAAAGGATTCTGGGTAACAGAACCTGGTCCGAGCCACACAAGTCACCCCATCTTGGATTCCCCTAGGTCTCTAGTTTTGAGAAATGCACAGGTTTGGTAGGTTTCCCTAGGTGGCGGCTGAGCTACAGGCCAAAATCTACAGGTAGGCACTTTGCAAAAAACACCTCTGTTTTCCTTCAAAAATGTGGCTGTGTCCACGTTGCGCTTTGGGGCATTTCCCTTCGCGGGCGCTAGGCCTACCCACACAAGTGAGGTATCATTTTTATCGGGAGACGTGGGGGAACGCTGGGTGGAAGGAAATTTGTGGCTCCTCTCAGATTCCAGAACTTTCTGCCACAGAAATGTGAGGAACATATGTGTTTTTAGCCAAATTTTGAGGTTTGCAAAGGATTCTAGGTAACAGAACCTGGTCCGAGCCACACAAGTCACCCCATCTTGGATTCCCCTAGGTCTCTAGTTTTCAGAAATGCACAGGTTTGGTAGGTTTCCCTAGGTGGCGGTTGAGCTACAGGCCAAAATCTACAGGTAGGCACTTTGCAAAAAACACCTCTGTTTTCCTTCAAAAATTTGGCTGTGTCCACGTTGCGCTTTGGGGCGTTTCCTGTCGCGGGCGCTAGGCCTACCCACACAAGTGAGGTATCATTTTTATCGGGAGACGTGGGGGAACGCTGGGTGGAAGGAAATTTGTGGCTCCTCTCAGATTCCAGAACTTTCTGCCACAGAAATGTGAGGAGCATGTGTTTTTTTAGCCAAATTTTGAGGTTTGCAAAGGATTCTGGGTAACAGAATCTGGTCCGAGCCACACAAGTCACCCCATCTTGGATTCCCCTAGGTCTCTAGTTTTCAGAAATGCACAGGTTTGGTAGGTTTCCCTAGGTGGCGGCTGAGCTACAGGCCAAAATCTACAGGTAGGCACTTTGCAAAAAAAACCTCTGTTTTCCTTCAAAAATTTGGCTGTGTCCACGTTGCGCTTTGGGGCGTTTCCTGTCGCGGGCGCTAGGCCTACCCACACAAGTGAGGTATCATTTTGATCGGGAGACGTGGGGGAACGCTGGGTGGGAGGAAATTTGTGGCTCCTCTCAGATTCCAGAACTTTCTGCCACAGAAATGTGAGTAACATGTGTTTTTTAGCCAAATTTTGAGGTTTGCAAAGGATTCTGGGTAACAGAAGCTGGTCCGAGCCACACAAGTCACCCCATCTTGGATTCCCCTAGGTCTCTAGTTTTCAGAAATGCACAGGTTTGGTAGGTTTCCCTAGGTGGCGGCTGAGCTACAGGCCAAAATCTACAGGTAGGCACTTTGCAAAAAACACCTCTGTTTTCCTTCAAAAATTTGGCTGTGTCCACGTTGCGTTTTGGGGCGTTTCCTGTCGCAGGCGCTAGGCCTACCCACACAAGTGAGGTATCATTTTTATCGGGAGACGTGGGGGAACGCTGGGTGGAAGGAATTTTGTGGCTCCTCTCAGATTCCAGAACTTTCTGCCACAGAAATGTGAGGAACATGTGTTTTTTTAGCCAAATTTTGAGGTTTGCAAAGGATTCTGGGTAACAGAACCTGGTCCGAGCCACACAAGTCACCCCATCTTGGATTCCCCTAGGTCTCTAGTTTTCAGAAATGCACGGGTTTGGTAGGTTTCCCTAGGTGGCGGCTGAGCTACAGGCCAAAATCTACAGGTAGGCACTTTGCAAAAAACACCTCTGTTTTCCTTCAAAAATTTGGCTGTGTCCACGTTGCGCTTTGGGGCGTTTCCTGTCGCGGGCGCTAGGCCTACCCACACAAGTGTGGTATCATTTTTATCGGGAGACGTGGGGGAACGCTGGGTGGAAGGAAATTTGTGGCTCCTCTCAGATTCCAGAACTTTCTGCCACAGAAATGTGAGGAGCATGTGTTTTTTTAGCCATATTTTGAAGTTTGCAAAGGATTCTGGGTAACAGAATCTGGTCCGAGCCACACAAGTCACCCCATCTTGGATTCCCCTAGGTCTCTAGTTTTCAGAAATGCACAGGTTTGGTAGGTTTCCCTAGGTGGTGGCTGAACTACAAGCCAAAATCTACAGGTAGGCACTTTGCAAAAAACACCTCTGTTTTCCTTCAAAAATTTGGCTGTGTCCACGTTGCGCTTTGGGGCGTTTCCTGACGCGGGCGCTAGGCCTACCCACACAAGTGAGGTATGATTTTTATCGGGAGACGTGGTGGAACGCTTGGTGGAAGGAAATTTGTGGCTCCTCTCAGATTCCAGAACTTTCTGCTACAGAAATGTGAGGAGCATGTGTTTTTTTAGCCAAATTTTGAGGTTTGCAAAGGATTCTGGGTAACAGAACCTGGTCCGAGCCACACAAGTCACCCCATCTTTGATTCCCCTAGGTCTCTAGTTTTCAGAAATGCACGGGTTTGGTAGGTTTCCCTAGGTGGCGGCTGAGCTACAGGCCAAAATCTACAGGTAGGCACTTTGCAAAAAACACCTCTGTTTTCCTTCAAAAATTTGGCTGTGTCCACGTTGCGCTTTGGGGCGTTTCCTGACGCGGGCGCTAGGCCTACCCACACAAGTGAGGTATGATTTTTATCGGGAGACGTGGGGGAACGCTGGGTGGAAGGAAATTTGTGGCTCCTCTCAGATTCCAGAACTTTCTGCTACAGAAATGTGAGGAGCATGTGTTTTTTTAGCCAAATTTTGAGGTTTGCAAAGGATTCTGGGTAACAGAACCTGGTCCGAGCCACACAAGTCACCCCATCTTGGATTCCCCTAGGTCTCTAGTTTTCAGAAATGCACGGGTTTGGTAGGTTTCCCTAGGTGGCGGCTGAGCTACAGGCCAAAATCTACAGGTAGGCACTTTGCAAAAAACACCTCTGTTTTCCTTCAAAAATTTGGCTTTGTCCACGTTGCGCTTTGGGGCGTTTCCTGACGCGGGCGCTAGGCCTACCCACACAAGTGAGGTATGATTTTTATCGGGAGACGTGGTGGAACGCTTGGTGGAAGGAAATTTGTGGCTCCTCTCAGATTCCAGAACTTTCTGCTACAGAAATGTGAGGAGCATGTGTTATTTTAGCCAAATTTTGAGGTTTGCAAAGGATTCTGGGTAACAGAACCTGGTCCGAGCCACACAAGTCACCCCATCTTGGATTCCCCTAGGTCTCTAGTTTTCAGAAATGCACGGGTTTGGTAGGTTTCCCTAGGTGGCGGCTGAGCTACAGGCCAAAATCTACAGGTAGGCACTTTGCAAAAAACACCTCTGTTTTCCTTCAAAAATTTGGCTTTGTCCACGTTGCGCTTTGGGGCGTTTCCTGTCGCGGGCGCTAGGCCTACCCACACAAGTGAGGTATAATTTTTAGAGGGAGACGTGGGGGAACGCTGGGTGGAAGGAAATTTGTGGCTTCTCTCAGATTCCAGAACTTTCTGCCACAGAAATGTGAGGAACATGTGTTTTGTTAGCCAAATTTTGAGGTTTGCAAAGGATTCTGGGTAACAGAATCTGGTCCGAGCCACACAAGTCACCCCATCTTGGATTCCCCTAGGTCTCTAGTTTTCAGAAATGCACAGGTTTGGTAGGTTTCCCTAGGTGGCGGCTGAGCTACAGGCCAAAATCTACAGGTAGGCACTTTGCAAAAAACACCTCTGTTTTCCTTAAAAAATTTGGCTGTGTCCACGTTGCGCTTTGGGGCGTTTCCTGTCGCGGGCGCTAGGCCTACCCACACAAGTGAGGTATCATTTTTATCGGGAGGCGTGGGGGAACGCTGGGTGGAAGGAAATTTGTGGCGCCTCTCAGATTCCAGAACTTTCTGCCACAGAAATGTGAGGAACATGTGTTTTTTTAGCCAAATTTTGAGGTTTGCAAAGGATTCTGGGTAACAGAACCTGGTCCGAGCCACACAAGTCACCCCATCTTGGATTCCCCTAGGTCTCTAGTTTTCAGAAATGCACAGGTTTGGTAGGTTTCCCTAGGTGGCGGCTGAGCTACAGGCCAAAATCTACAGGTAGGCACTTTGCAAAAAACACCTCTGTTTTCCTTCAAAAATTTGGCTGTGTCCACGTTAGGCTTTGGGGCGTTTCCTGTCGCGGGCGCTAGGCCTACCCACACAAGTGAGGTATCATTTTGATCGGGAGACGTGGGGGAACGCTGGGTGGAAGGAAATTTGTGGCTCCTCTCAGATTCCAGAACTTTCTGCCACAGAAATGTGAGTAACATGTGTTTTTTAGCCAAATTTTGAGGTTTGCAAAGGATTCTGGGTAACAGAATCTGGTCCGAGCCACACAAGTCACCCCATCTTGGATTCCCCTAGGTCTCTAGTTTTCAGAAATGCACAGGTTTGGTAGGTTTCCCTAGGTGGCGGCTGAGCTACAGGCCAAAATCTACAGGTAGGCACTTTGGAAAAAACACCTCTGTTTTCCTTCAAAAATTTGGCTGTGTCCACGTTGCGCTTTGGGGCGTTTCCTGTCACGGGCGCTAGGCCTACCCACACAAGTGAGGTATCATTTTTATCGGGAGGCGTGGGGGAACGCTGGGTGGAAGGAAATTTGTGGCTCCTCTCAGATTCCAGAACTTTCTGCCACAGAAATGTGAGGAACATGTGGTTTTTTAGCCAAATTTTGAGGTTTGCAAAGGATTCTGGGTAACAGAACCTGGTCCGAGCCACACAAGTCACCCCATCTTGGATTCCCCTAGGTCTCTAGTTTTCAGAAATGTACAGGTTTGGTAGGTTTCCCTAGGTGGCGGCTGAGCTACAGGCCAAAATCTACAGGTAGGCACTTTGCAAAAAACACCTCTGTTTTCCTTAAAAAATTTGGCTGTGTCCACGTTAGGCTTTGGGGTGTTTCCTGTCGCGGGCGCTAGGCCTACCCACACAAGTGAGGTATCATTTTGATCGGGAGACGTGGGGGAACGCTGGGTGGAAGGAAATTTGTGGCTCCTCTCAGATTCCAGAACTTTCTGCCACAGAAATGTGAGTAACATGTGTTTTTTAGCCAAATTTTGAGGTTTGCAAAGGATTCTGGGTAACAGAATCTGGTCCGAGCCACACAAGTCACCCCATCTTGGATTCCCCTAGGTCTCTAGTTTTGAGAAATGCACAGGTTTGGTAGGTTTCCCTAGGTGGCGGCTGAGCTACAGGCCAAAATCTACAGGTAGGCACTTTGCAAAAAACACCTCTGTTTTCCTTCAAAAATTTGGCTGTGTCCACGTTGCGTTTTGGGGCGTTTCCTGTCGCGGGCGCTAGGCCTACCCACACAAGTGAGGTATCATTTTTATCGGGAGACGTGGGGGAACACTGGGTGGAAGGAATTTTGTGGCTCCTCTCAGATTCCAGAACTTTCTGCCACAGAAATGTGAGGAACATGTGTTTTTTTAGCCAAATTTTGAGGTTTGCAAACGATTCTGGGTAACAGAACCTGGTCCGAGCCACACAAGTCACCCCATCTTGGATTCCCCTAGGTCTCTAGTTTTCAGAAATGCACAGGTTTGGTAGGTTTCCCTAGGTGGCGGCTGAGCTACAGGCCAAAACCTACAGGTAGGCACTTTGCAAAAAACACCTCTGTTTTCCTTCAAAAATTTGGCTGTGTCCACGTTGCGCTTTGGGGCGTCTCCTGTCGCGGGCGCTAGGCCTACCCACACAAGTGAGGTATCATTTTTATTCGGAGACGTGGGGGAACGCTGGGTGGAAGGAATTTTGTGGCTCCTCTCAGATTCCAGAACTTTCTGCCACAGAAATGTGAGGAAAGTGTTTTTTTAGCCACATTTTGAGGTTTGCAAAGGATTCTGGGTAACAGAACCTGGTCCGAGCCACACAAGTCACCCCATCTTGGATTCCCCTAGGTCTCTAGTTTTCAGAAATGCACAGGTTTGGTAGGTTTCCCTAGGTGGCGGCTGAGCTACAGGCCAAAATCTACAGGTAGGCACTTTGCAAAAAACACCTCTGTTTTCCTTAAAAAATTTGGCTGTGTCCACGTTGCGCTTTGGGGCGTTTCCTGTCGCGGGTGCTACGCCTACCCACACAAGTGAGGTATCATTTTTATCGGGAGGCGTGGGGGAACGCTGGGTGGAAGGAAATTTGTGGCTCCTCTCAGATTCCAGAACTTTCTGCCACAGAAATGTGAGGAACATGTGTTTTTTTAGCCAAATTTTGAGGTTTGCAAAGGATTCTGGGTAACAGAACCTGGTCCGAGCCACACAAGTCACCCCATCTTGGATTCCCCTAAGTCTCTAGTTTTCAGAAATGCACAGGTTTGGTAGGTTTCCCTAGGTGGCGGCTGATCTACAGGCCAAAATCTACAGGTAGGCACTTTGCAAAAAACACCTCTGTTTTCCTTAAAAAATTTAGCTGTGTCCACGTTGCGCTTTGGGGCGTTTCCTGTCGTGGGCGCTAGGCCTACCCACACAAGTGAGGTATCATTTTTAGAGGGAGACGTGGGGGAACGCTGGGTGGAAGGAAATTTGTGGCTTCTCTCAGATTCCAGAACTTTCTGCCACAGAAATGTGAGGAACATGTGTTTTTTAGCCAAATTTTGAGGTTTGCAAAGGATTCTGGGTAACAGAATCTGGTCCGAGCCACACAAGTCACCCCATCTTGGATTCCCCTAGGTCTCTAGTTTTCAGAAATGCACAGGTTTGGTAGGTTTCCCTAGGTGGCGGCTGAGCTACAGGCCAAAATCTACAGGTAGGCACTTTGCAAAAAACACCTCTGTTTTCCTTCAAAAATTTGGCTGTGTCCACGTTGCGCTTTGGAGCGTTTCCTGTCGCGGGCGCTAGGCCTACCCACACAAGTGAGGTATCATTTTTATCGGGAGGCGTGGGGGAACGCTGGGTGGAAGGAAATTTGTGGCTCCTCTCAGATTCCAGAACTTTCTGCCACAGAAATGTGAGGAACATGTGTTTTTTTAGCCAAATTTTGAGGTTTGCAAAGGATTCTGGGTAACAGAACCTGGTCCGAGCCACACAAGTCACCCCATCTTGGATTCCCCTAGGTCTCTAGTTTTCAGAAATGCACAGGTTTGGTAGGTTTCCCTAGGTGGCGGCTGAGCTACAGGCCAAAATCTACAGGTAGGCACTTTGCAAAAAACACCTCTGTTTTCCTTCAAAAATTTGGCTGTGTCCACGTTAGGCTTTGGGGCGTTTCCTGTCGCGGGCGCTAGGCCTACCCACACAAGTGAGGTATCATTTTGATCGGGAGACGTGGGGGAACGCTGGGTGGAAGGAAATTTGTGGCTCCTCTCAGATTCCAGAACTTTCTGCCACAGAAATGTGAGTAACATGTGTTTTTTAGCCAAATTTTGAGGTTTGCAAAGGATTCTGGGTAACAGAATCTGGTCCGAGCCACACAAGTCACCCCATCTTGGATTCCCCTAGGTCTCTAGTTTTCAGAAATGCACAGGTTTGGTAGGTTTCCCTAGGTGGCGGCTGAGCTACAGGCCAAAATCTACAGGTAGGCACTTTGCAAAAAACACCTCTGTTTTCCTTCAAAAATGTGGCTGTGTCCACGTTGCGTTTTGGGGCATTTCCTGTCGCGGGCGCTAGGCCTACCCACACAAGTGAGGTATCATTTTTATCGGGAGACGTGGGGGAACGCTGGGTGGAAGGAATTTTGTGGCTCCTCTCAGATTCCAGAACTTTCTGCCACAGAAATGTGAGGAACATGTGTTTTTTTAGCCAAATTTTGAGGTTTGCAAAGGATTCTGGGTAACAGAACCTGGTCCGAGCCACACAAGTCACCCCATCTTGGATTCCCCTAGGTCTCTAGTTTTCAGAAATGCACAGGTTTGGTAGGTTTCCCTAGGTGGCGGCTGAGCTACAGGCCAAAATCTACAGGTAGGCACTTTGGAAAAAACACCTCTGTTTTCCTTCAAAAATTTGGCTGTGTCCACGTTGCGCTTTGGGGCGTTTCCTGTCACGGGCGCTAGGCCTACCCACACAAGTGAGGTATCATTTTTATCGGGAGGCGTGGGGGAACGCTGGGTGGAAGGAAATTTGTGGCTCCTCTCAGATTCCAGAACTTTCTGCCACAGAAATGTGAGGAACATGTGTTTTTTTAGCCAAATTTTGAGGTTTGCAAAGGATTCTGGGTAACAGAACCTGGTCCGAGCCACACAAGTCACCCCATCTTGGATTCCCCTAGGTCTCTAGTTTTCAGAAATGCACAGGTTTGGTAGGTTTCCCTAGGTGGCGGCTGAGCTACAGGCCAAAATCTACAGGTAGGCACTTTGCAAAAAACACCTCTGTTTTCCTTCAAAAATTTGGCTGTGTCCACGTTAGGCTTTGGGGCGTTTCCTGTCACGGGCGCTAGGCCTACCCACACAAGTGAGGTATCATTTTGATCGGGAGACGTGGGGGAACGCTGGGTGGAAGGAAATTTGTGGCTCCTCTCAGATTCCAGAACTTTCTGCCACAGAAATGTGAGTAACATGTGTTTTTTAGCCAAATTTTGAGGTTTGCAGAGGATTCTGGGTAACAGAATCTGGTCCGAGCCACACAAGTCACCCCATCTTGGATTCCCCTAGGTCTCTAGTTTTCAGAAATGCACAGGTTTGGTAGGTTTCCCTAGGTGGCGGCTGAGCTACAGGCCAAAATCTACAGGTAGGCACTTTGCAAAAAACACCTCTGTTTTCCTTCAAAAATGTAGCTGTGTCCACGTTGCGCTTTGGGGCGTTTCCTGTCGCGGGCTCTAGGCCTACCCACACAAGTGAGGTATCATTTTTATCAGGAGACGTGGGGGAACGCTGGGTGGAAGGAAATTTGTGGCTCCTCTCAGATTCCAGAACTTTCTGCCACAGAAATGTGAGGAGCATGTGCTTTTTTAGCCAAATTTTGAGGTTTGCAAAGGATTCTGGGTAACAGAACCTGGTCCGAGCCACACAAGTCACCCCATCTTGGATTCCCCTAGGTCTCTAGTTTTGAGAAATGCACAGGTTTGGTAGGTTTCCCTAGGTGGCGGCTGAGCTACAGGCCAAAATCTACAGGTAGGCACTTTGCAAAAAACACCTCTGTTTTCCTTCAAAAATTTGGCTGTGTCCACGTTGCGCTTTGGGGCATTTCCCTTCGCGGGCGCTAGGCCTACCCAAACAAGTGAGGTATCATTTTTATCGGGAGACGTGGGGGAACGCTGGGTGGAAGGAAATTTGTGGCTCCTCTCAGATTCCAGAACTTTCTGCCACAGAAATGTGAGGAACATATGTGTTTTTAGCCAAATTTTGAGGTTTGCAAAGGATTCTAGGTAACAGAACCTGGTCCGAGCCACACAAGTCACCACATTTTGGATTCCCCTAGGTCTCTAGTTTTCAGAAATGCACAGGTTTGGTAGGTTTCCCTAGGTGGCGGTTGAGCTACAGGCCAAAATCTACAGGTAGGCACTTTGCAAAAAACACCTCTGTTTTCCTTAAAAAATTTGGCTGTGTCCACGTTGCGCTTTGGGGCGTTTCCTGTCGCGGGCGCTAGGCCTACCCACACAAGTGAGGTATCATTTTTATCGGGAGACGTGGGGGAACGCTGGGTGGAAGGAAATTTGTGGCTCCTCTCAGATTCCAGAACTTTCTGCCACAGAAATGTGAGGAGCATGTGTTTTTTTAGCCAAATTTTGAGGTTTGCAAAGGATTCTGGGTAACAGAATCTGGTCCGAGCCACACAAGTCACCCCATCTTGGATTCCCCTAGGTCTCTAGTTTTCAGAAATGCACAGGTTTGGTAGGTTTCCCTAGGTGGCGGCTGAGCTACAGGCCAAAATCTACAGGTAGGCACTTTGCAAAAAAAACCTCTGTTTTCCTTCAAAAATTTGGCTGTGTCCACGTTGCGCTTTGGGGCGTTTCCTGTCGCGGGCGCTAGGCCTACCCACACAAGTGAGGTATCATTTTGATCGGGAGACGTGGGGGAACGCTGGGTGGGAGGAAATTTGTGGCTCCTCTCAGATTCCAGAACTTTCTGCCACAGAAATGTGAGTAACATGTGTTTTTTAGCCAAATTTTGAGGTTTGCAAAGGATTCTGGGTAACAGAAGCTGGTCCGAGCCACACAAGTCACCCCATCTTGGATTCCCCTAGGTCTCTAGTTTTCAGAAATGCACAGGTTTGGTAGGTTTCCCTAGGTGGCGGCTGAGCTACAGGCCAAAATCTACAGGTAGGCACTTTGCAAAAAACACCTCTGTTTTCCTTCAAAAATTTGGCTGTGTCCACGTTGCGCTTTGGGGCGTTTCCTGTCACGGGCGCTAGGCCTACCCACACAAGTGTGGTATCATTTTTATCGGGAGACGTGGGGGAACGCTGGGTGGAAGGAAATTTGTGGCTCCTCTCAGATTCCAGAACTTTCTGCCACAGAAATGTGAGGAGCATGTGTTTTTTTAGCCAAATTTTGAGGTTTGCAAAGGATTCTGGGTAACAGAATCTGGTCCGAGCCACACAAGTCACCCCATCTTGGATTCCCCTAGGTCTCTAGTTTTCAGAAATGCACAGGTTTGGTAGGTTTCCCTAGGTGGCGGCTGAACTACAAGCCAAAATCTACAGGTAGGCACTTTGCAAAAAACACCTCTGTTTTACTTCAAATATTTGGCTTTGTCCACGTTGCGCTTTGGGGCGTTTCCTGTCGCGGGCGCTAGGCCTACCCACACAAGTGAGGTTTCATTTTTATCGGGAGGCGTGGGGGAACGCTGGGTGGAAGGAAATTTGTGGCTCCTCTCAGATTCCAGAACTTTCTGCCACAGAAATGTGAGGAACATGTGTTTTTTTAGCCAAATTTTGAGGTTTGCAAAGGATTCTGGGTAACAGAACCTGGTCCGAGCCACACAGGTCACCCCATCTTGGATTCCCCTAGGTCTCTAGTTTTCAGAAATGCACAGGTTTGGTAGGTTTCCCTAGGTGGCGGCTGTGCTACAGGCCAAAATCTACAGGTAGGCACTTTGCAAAAAACACCTCTGTTTTCCTTCAAATATTTGGCTGTGTCCACGTTGCGCTTTGGGGCGTTTCCTGACGCGGGCGCTAGGCCTACCCACACAAGTGAGGTATGATTTTTATCGGGAGACGTGGGGGAACGCTGGGTGGAAGGAAATTTGTGGCTCCTCTCAGATTCCAGAACTTTCTGCTACAGAAATGTGAGGAGCATGTGTTTTTTTAGCCAAATTTTGAGGTTTGCAAAGGATTCTGGGTAACAGAACCTGGTCCGAGCCACACAAGTCACCACATCTTGGATTCCCCTAGGTCTCTAGTTTTCAGAAATGCACGGGTTTGGTAGGTTTCCCTACGTGGCGGCTGAGCTACAGGCCAAAATCTACAGGTAGGCACTTTGCAAAAAACACCTCTGTTTTCCTTCAAAAATTTGGCTTTGTCCACGTTGCGCTTTGGGGCGTTTCCTGTCGCGGGCGCTAGGCCTACCCACACAAGTGAGGTATAATTTTTAGAGGGAGACGTGGGGGAACGCTGGGTGGAAGGAAATTTGTGGCTTCTCTCAGATTCCAGAACTTTCTGCCACAGAAATGTGAGGAACATGTGTTTTGTTAGCCAAATTTTGAGGTTTGCAAAGGATTCTGGGTAACAGAATCTGGTCCGAGCCACACAAGTCACCCCATCTTGGATTCCCCTAGGTCTCTAGTTTTCAGAAATGCACAGGTTTGGTAGGTTTCCCTAGGTGGCGGCTGAGCTACAGGCCAAAATCTACAGGTAGGCACTTTGCAAAAAACACCTCTGTTTTCCTTAAGAAATTTGGCTGTGTCCACGTTGCGCTTTGGGGCGTTTCCTGTCGCGGGCGCTAGGCCTACCCACACAAGTGAGGTATCATTTTTATCGGGAGGCGTGGGGGAACGCTGGGTGGAAGGAAATTTGTGGCGCCTCTCAGATTCCAGAACTTTCTGCCACAGAAATGTGAGGAACATGTGTTTTTTTAGCCAAATTTTGAGGTTTGCAAAGGATTCTGGGTAACAGAACCTGGTCCGAGCCACACAAGTCACCCCATCTTGGATTCCCCTAGGTCTCTAGTTTTCAGAAATGCACAGGTTTGGTAGGTTTCCCTAGGTGGCGGCTGAGCTACAGGCCAAAATCTACAGGTAGGCACTTTGCAAAAAACACCTCTGTTTTCCTTCAAAAATTTGGCTGTGTCCACGTTAGGCTTTGGGGCGTTTCCTGTCGCGGGCGCTAGGCCTACCCACACAAGTGAGGTATCATTTTGATCGGGAGACGTGGGGGAACACTGGGTGGAAGGAAATTTGTGGCTCCTCTCAGATTCCAGAACTTTCTGCCACAGAAATGTGAGTAACATGTGTTTTTTAGCCAAATTTTGAGGTTTGCAAAGGATTCTGGGTAACAGAATCTGGTCCGAGCCACACAAGTCACCCCATCTTGGATTCCCCTAGGTCTCTAGTTTTCAGAAGTGCACAGGTTTGGTAGGTTTCCCTAGGTGGCGGCTGAGCTACAGGCCAAAATCTACAGGTAGGCACTTTGCAAAAAACACCTCTGTTTTCCTTCAAAAATTTGGCTGTGTCCACGTTGCGTTTTGGGGCATTTCCTGTCGCGGGCGCTAGGCCTACCCACACAAGTGAGGTATCATTTTTATCGAGAGACGTGGGGGAACGCTGGGTGGAAGGAATTTTGTGGCTCCTCTCAGATTCCAGAACTTTCTGCCACAGAAATGTGAGGAACATGTGTTTTTTTAGCCAAATTTTGAGGTTTGCAAAGGATTCTGGGTAACAGAACCTGGTCCGAGCCACACAAGTCACCCCATCTTGGATTCCCCTAGGTCTCTAGTTTTCAGAAATGCACAGGTTTGGTAGGTTTCCCTAGGTGGCGGCTGAGCTACAGGCCAAAATCTACAGGTAGGCACTTTGGAAAAAACACCTCTGTTTTCCTTCAAAAATTTGGCTGTGTCCACGTTGCGCTTTGGGGCGTTTCCTGTCACGGGCGCTAGGCCTACCCACACAAGTGAGGTATCATTTTTATCGGGAGGCGTGGGGGAACGCTGGGTGGAAGGAAATTTGTGGCTCCTCTCAGATTCCAGAACTTTCTGCCACAGAAATGTGAGGAACATGTGTTTTTTTAGCCAAATTTTGAGGTTTGCAAAGGATTCTGGGTAACAGAACCTGGTCCGAGCCACACAAGTCACCCCATCTTGGATTCCCCTAGGTCTCTAGTTTTCAGAAATGCACACGTTTGGTAGGTTTCCCTAGGTGGCGGCTGAGCTACAGGCCAAAATCTACAGGTAGGCACTTTGCAAAAAACACCTCTGTTTTCCTTCAAAAATTTGGCTGTGTCCACGTTAGGCTTTGGGGCGTTTCCTGTCGCGGGCGCTAGGCCTACCCACACAAGTGAGGTATCATTTTGATCGGGAGACGTGGGGGAACGCTGGGTGGAAGGAAATTTGTGGCTCCTCTCAGATTCCAGAACTTTCTGCCACAGAAATGTGAGTAACATATGTTTTTTAGCCAAATTTTGAGGTTTGCAAAGGATTCTGGGTAACAGAATCTGGTCCGAGCCACACAAGTCACCCCATCTTGGATTCCCCTAGGTCTCTAGTTTTCAGAAATGCACAGGTTTGGTAGGTTTCCCTAGGTGGCGGCTGAGCTACAGGCCAAAATCTACAGGTAGGCACTTTGCAAAAAACACCTCTGTTTTCCTTCAAAAATTTGGCTGTGTCCACGTTGCGTTTTGGGGCGTTTCCTGTCGCGGGCGCTAGGCCTACCCACACAAGTGAGGTATCATTTTTATCGGGAGACGTGGGGGAACGCTGGGTGGAAGGAATTTTGTGGCTCCTCTCAGATTCCAGAACTTTCTGCCACAGAAATGTGAGGAACATGTGTTTTTTTAGCCAAATTTTGAGGTTTGCAAAGGATTCTGGGTAACAGAACCTGGTCCGAGACACACAAGTCACCCCATCTTGGATTCCCCTAGGTCTCTAGTTTTCAGAAATGCACAGGTTTGGTAGGTTTCCCTAGGTGGCGGCTGAGCTACAGGCCAAAACCTACAGGTAGGCACTTTGCAAAAAACACCTCTGTTTTCCTTCAAAAATGTGGCTGTGTCCACGTTGCGCTTTGGGGCGTCTCCTGTCGCGGGCGCTAGGCCTACCCACACAAGTGAGGTATCATTTTTATCGGGAGACGTGGGGGAACGCTGGGTGGAAGGAATTTTGTGGCTCCTCTCAGATTCCAGAACTTTCTGCCACAGAAATGTGAGGAACGTGTTTTTTTAGCCACATTTTGAGGTTTGCAAAGGATTCTGGGTAACAGAACCTGGTCCGAGCCACACAAGTCACCCCATCTTGGATTCCCCTAGGTCTCTAGTTTTCAGAAATGCACAGGTTTGGTAGGTTTCCCTAGGTGGCGGCTGAGCTACAGGCCAAAATCTACAGGTAGGCACTTTGCAAAAAACACCTCTGTTTTCCTTAAAAAATTTGGCTGTGTCGACGTTGCGCTTTGGGGCGTTTCCTGTCGCGGGCGCTACGCCTACCCACACAAGTGAGGTATCATTTTTATCGGGAGGCGTGGGGGAACGCTGCGTGGAAGGAAATTTGTAGCTCCTCTCAGATTCCAGAACTTTCTGCCACAGAAATGTGAGGAACATGTGTTTTTTTAGCCAAATTTTGAGGTTTGCAAAGGATTCTGGGTAACAGAATCTGGTCCGAGCCACACAAGTCACCCCATCTTGGATTCCCCTAGGTCTCTAGTTTTCAGAAATGCACAGGTTTGGTAGGTTTCCCTAGGTGGCGGCTGAGCTACAGGCCAAAATCTACAGGTATGCACTTTGCAAAAAACACCTCTGTTTTCCTTCAAAAATTTGGCTGTGTCCACGTTGCGTTTTGGGGCATTTCCTGTCGCGGGCGCTAGGCCTACCCACACAAGTGAGGTATCATTTTTATCGGGAGACGTGGGGGAACGCTGGGTGGAAGGAATTTTGTGGCTCCTCTCAGATTCCAGAACTTTCTGCCACAGAAATGTGAGGAACATGTGTTTTTTTAGCCAAATTTTGAGGTTTGCAAAGGATTCTGGGTAACAGAACCTGGTCCGAGCCACACAAGTCACCCCATCTTGGATTCCCCTAGGTCTCTAGTTTTCAGAAATGCACAGGTTTGGTAGGTTTCCCTAGGTGGCGGCTGAGCTACAGGCCAAAATCTACAGGTAGGCACTTTGGAAAAAACACCTCTGTTTTCCTTCAAAAATTTGGCTGTGTCCACGTTGCGCTTTGGGGCGTTTCCTGT
Source organism: Pleurodeles waltl (assembly GCF_031143425.1). NCBI lineage: Eukaryota > Metazoa > Chordata > Amphibia > Caudata > Salamandridae > Pleurodeles > Pleurodeles waltl. The sequence continues at coordinate 637,462,011 of NC_090439.1, forward strand.
CACGGGCGCTAGGCCTACCCACACAAGTGAGGTATCATTTTTATCGGGAGGCGTGGGGGAACGCTGGGTGGAAGGAAATTTGTGGCTCCTCTCAGATTCCAGAACTTTCTGCCACAGAAATGTGAGGAACATGTGTTTTTTTAGCCAAATTTTGAGGTTTGCAAAGGATTCTGGGTAACAGAACCTGGTCCGAGCCACACAAGTCACCCCATCTTGGATTCCCCTAGGTCTCTAGTTTTCAGAAATGCACAGGTTTGGTAGGTTTCCCTAGGTGGCGGCTGAGCTACAGGCCAAAATCTACAGGTAGGCACTTTGCAAAAAACACCTCTGTTTTCCTTCAAAAATTTGGCTGTGTCCACGTTAGGCTTTGGGGTGTTTCCTGTCGCGGGCGCTAGGCCTACCCACACAAGTGAGGTATCATTTTGATCGGGAGACGTGGGGGAACGCTGGGTGGAAGGAAATTTGTGGCTCCTCTCAGATTCCAGAACTTTCTGCCACAGAAATGTGAGTAACATGTGTTTTTTAGCCAAATTTTGAGGTTTGCAAAGGATTCTGGGTAACAGAATCTGGTCCGAGCCACACAAGTCACCCCATCTTGGATTCCCCTAGGTCTCTAGTTTTGAGAAATGCACAGGTTTGGTAGGTTTCCCTAGGTGGCGGCTGAGCTACAGGCCAAAATCTACAGGTAGGCACTTTGCAAAAAACACCTCTGTTTTCCTTCAAAAATTTGGCTGTGTCCACGTTGCGTTTTGGGGCGTTTCCTGTCGCGGGCGCTAGGCCTACCCACACAAGTGAGGTATCATTTTTATCGGGAGACGTGGGGGAACGCTGGGTGGAAGGAATTTTGTGGCTCCTCTCAGATTCCAGAACTTTCTGCCACAGAAATGTGAGGAACATGTGTTTTTTTAGCCAAATTTTGAGGTTTGCAAACGATTCTGGGTAACAGAACCTGGTCCGAGCCACACAAGTCACCCCATCTTGGATTCCCCTAGGTCTCTAGTTTTCAGAAATGCACAGGTTTGGTAGGTTTCCCTAGGTGGCGGCTGAGCTACAGGCCAAAACCTACAGGTAGGCACTTTGCAAAAAACACCTCTGTTTTCCTTCAAAAATTTGGCTGTGTCCACGTTGCGCTTTGGGGCGTCTCCTGTCGCGGGCGCTAGGCCTACCCACACAAGTGAGGTATCATTTTTATTCGGAGACGTGGGGGAACGCTGGGTGGAAGGAATTTTGTGGCTCCTCTCAGATTCCAGAACTTTCTGCCACAGAAATGTGAGGAACGTGTTTTTTTAGCCACATTTTGAGGTTTGCAAAGGATTCTGGGTAACAGAACCTGGTCCGAGCCACACAAGTCACCCCATCTTGGATTCCCCTAGGTCTCTAGTTTTCAGAAATGCACAGGTTTGGTAGGTTTCCCTAGGTGGCGGCTGAGCTACAGGCCAAAATCTACAGGTAGGCACTTTGCAAAAAACACCTCTGTTTTCCTTCAAAAATTTGGCTGTGTCCACGTTAGGCTTTGGGGCGTTTCCTGTCGCGGGCGCTAGGCCTACCCACACAAGTGTGGTATCATTTTGATCGGGAGACGTAGGGGAACGCTGGGTGGAAGGAAATTTGTGGCTCCTCTCAGATTCCAGAACTTTCTGCCACAGAAATGTGAGTAACATGTGTTTTTTAGCCAAATTTTGAGGTTTGCAAAGGATTCTGGGTAACAGAATCTGGTCCGAGCCACACAAGTCACCCCATCTTGGATTCCCCTAGGTCTCTAGTTTTCAGAAATGCACAGGTTTGGTAGGTTTCCCTAGGTGGCGGCTGAGCTACAGGCCAAAATCTACAGGTAGGCACTTTGCAAAAAACACCTCTGTTTTCCTTCAAAAATTTGGCTGTGTCCACGTTGCGCTTTGGGGCGTTTCCTGTCGCGGGCGCTACGCCTACCCACACAAGTGAGGTATCATTTTTAGAGGGAGACGTGGGGGAACGCTGGGTGGAAGGAAATTTGTGGCTTCTCTCAGATTCCAGAACTTTCTGCCACAGAAATGTGAGGAACATGTGTTTTGTTAGCCAAATTTTGAGGTTTGCAAAGGATTCTGGGTAACAGAACCTGGTCCGAGCCACACAAGTCACCCCATCTTGGATTCCCCTAGGTCTCTAGTTTTCAGAAATGCACAGGTTTGGTAGGTTTCCCTAGGTGGCGGCTGAGCTACAGGCCAAAATCTACAGGTAGGCACTTTGCAAAAAACACCTCTGTTTTCCTTCAAAAATTTGGCTGTGTCCACGTTGCGCTTTGGGGCGTTTCCTGTCGCGGGCGCTAGGCCTACCCACACAAGTGAGGTATCATTTTTATCGGGAGGCGTGGGGGAACGCTGGGTGGAAGGAAAATTGTGGCTCCTCTCAGATTCCAGAACTTTCTGCCACAGAAATGTGAGGAACATGTGTTTTTTTAGCCAAATTTTGAGGTTTGCAAAGGATTCTGGGTAACAGAACCTGGTCCGAGCCACACAAGTCACCCCATCTTGGATTCCCCTAGGTCTCTAGTTTTCAGAAATGCACAGGTTTGGTAGGTTTCCCTAGGTGGCGGCTGAGCTACAGGCCAAAATCTACAGGTAGGCACTTTGCAAAAAACACCTCTGTTTTCCTTCAAAAATTTGGCTGTGTCCACGTTAGGCTTTGGGGCGTTTCCTGTCGCGGGCGCTAGGCCTACCCACACAAGTGAGGTATCATTTTGATCGGGAGACGTGGGGGAACGCTGCGTGGAAGGAAATTTGTGGCTCCTCTCAGATTCCAGAACTTTCTGCCACAGAAATGTGAGTAACATGTATTTTTTAGCCAAATTTTGAGGTTTGCAAAGGATTCTGGGTAACAGAATCTGGTCCGAGCCACACAAGTCACCCCATCTTGGATTCCCCTAGGTCTCTAGTTTTCAGAAATGCACAGGTTTGGTAGGTTTCCCTAGGTGGCGGCTGAGCTACAGGCCAAAATCTACAGGTAGGCACTTTGCAAAAAACACCTCTGTTTTCCTTCAAAAATTTGGCTGTGTCCACGTTAGGCGTTGGGGCGTTTCCTGTCACGGGCGCTAGGCCTACCCACACAAGTGAGGTATCATTTTTATCGGGAGGCGTGGGGGAACGCTGGGTGGAAGGAAATTTGTGGCTCCTCTCAGATTCCAGAACTTTCTGCCACAGAAATGTGAGGAACATGTGTTTTTTTAGCCAAATTTTGAGGTTTGCAAAGGATTCTGGGTAACAGAACCTGGTCCGAGCCACACAAGTCACCCCATCTTGGATTCCCCTAGGTCTCTAGTTTTCAGAAATGCACAGGTTTGGTAGGTTTCCCTAGGTGGCGGCTGAGCTACAGGCCAAAATCTACAGGTAGGCACTTTGCAAAAAACACCTCTGTTTTCCTTCAAAACTTTGGCTGTGTCCACGTTAGGCTTTGGGGCGTTTCCTGTCGCGGGCGCTAGGCCTACCCACACAAGTGAGGTATCATTTTGATCGGGAGACGTGGGGGAACGCTGGGTGGAAGGAAATTTGTGGCTCCTCTCAGATTCCAGAACTTTCTGCCACAGAAATGTGAGTAACATGTGTTTTTTAGCCAAATTTTGAGGTTTGCAAAGGATTCTGGGTAACAGAATCTGGTCCGAGCCACACAAGTCACCCCATCTTGGATTCCCCTAGGTCTCTAGTTTTCAGAAATGCACAGGTTTGGTAGGTTTCCCTAGGTGGCGGCTGAGCTACAGGCCAAAATCTACAGGTAGGCACTTTGCAAAAAACACCTCTGTTTTCCTTCAAAAATTTGGCTGTGTCCACGTTGCGTTTTGGGGCGTTTCCTGTCGCGGGCGCTAGGCCTACCCACACAAGTGAGGTATCATTTTTATCGGGAGACGTGGGGGAACGCTGGGTGGAAGGAATTTTGTGGCTCCTCTCAGATTCCAGAACTTTCTGCCACAGAAATGTGAGGAACATGTGTTTTTTTAGCCAAATTTTGAGGTTTGCAAAGGATTCTGGGTAACAGAACCTGGTCCGAGCCACACAAGTCACCCCATCTTGGATTCCCCTAGGTCTCTAGTTTTCAGAAATGCACAGGTTTGGTAGGTTTCCCTAGGTGGCGGCTGAGCTACAGGCCAAAATCTACAGGTAGGCACTTTGCAAAAAACACCTCTGTTTTCCTTCAAAAATTTGGCTGTGTCCACGTTGCGCTTTGGGGCGTTTCCTGTCGCGGGCGCTAGGCCTACCCACACAAGTGAGGTATCATTTTTATCGGGAGGTGTGGGGGAATGCTGAGTGGAAGGAAATTTGTGGCTCCTCTCAGATTCCAGAACTTTCTGCCACAGAAATGTGAGGAGCATGTGTTTTTTTAGCCAAATTTTGAGGTTTGCAAAGGATTCTGGGTAACAGAACCTGGTCCGAGCCACACAAGTCACCCCATCTTGGATTCCCCTAGGTCTCTAGTTTTCAGAAATGCACAGGTTTGGTAGGTTTCCCTACGTGGCGGCTGACCTACAGGCCAAAATCTACAGGTAGGCACTTTGCAAAAAACACCTCTGTTTTCCTTCAAAAATTTGGCTGTGTCCACGTTGCGCTTTGGGGCGTTTCCTGTTGCGGGCGCTAGGCCTACCCACACAAGTGAGGTATCATTTTTATCGGGAGGTGTGGGGGAATGCTGAGTGGAAGGAAATTTGTGGCTCCTCTCAGATTCCAGAACTTTCTGCCACAGAAATGTGAGGAACATGTGTTTTTTTAGCCAAATTTTGAGGTTTGCAAAGGATTCTGGGTAACAGAACCTGGACCGAGCCACACAAGTCACCCCATCTTGGATTCCCCTAGGTCTCTAGTTTTCAGAAATGCACAGGTTTGGTAGGTTTCCCTAGGTGGCGGCTGAGCTACAGGCCAAAATCTACAGGTAGGCACTTTGCAAAAAACACCTCTGTTTTCCTTCAAAAATTTAGCTGTGTCCACGTTGCGCTTTGGGGCGTTTCCTGTCGCGGGCGCTAGGCCTACCCACACAAGTGAGGTATCATTTTTATCAGGAGACGTGGGGGAACGCTGGGTGGAAGGAAATTTGTGGCTCCTCTCAGATTCCAGAACTTTCTGCCACAGAAATGTGAGGAGCATGTGCTTTTTTAGCCAAATTTTGAGGTTTGCAAAGGATTCTGGGTAACAGAACCTGGTCCGAGCCACACAAGTCACCCCATCTTGGATTCCCCTAGGTCTCTAGTTTTGAGAAATGCACAGGTTTGGTAGGTTTCCCTAGGTGGCGGCTGAGCTACAGGCCAAAATCTACAGGTAGGCACTTTGCAAAAAACACCTCTGTTTTCCTTCAAAAATTTGGCTGTGTCCACGTTGCGCTTTGGGGCATTTCCCTTCGCGGGCGCTAGGCCTACCCACACAAGTGAGGTATCATTTTTATCGGGAGACGTGGGGGAACGCTGGGTGGAAGGAAATTTGTGGCTCCTCTCAGATTCCAGAACTTTCTGCCACAGAAATGTGAGGAACATATGTGGTTTTAGCCAAATTTTGAGGTTTGCAAAGGATTCTGGGTAACAGAACCTGGTCCGAGCCACACAAGTCACCCCATCTTGGATTCCCCTAGGTCTCTAGTTTTCAGAAATGCACAGGTTTGGTAGGTTTCCCTAGGTGGCGGCTGAGCTACAGGCCAAAATCTACAGGTAGGCACTTTGCAAAAAACACCTCTGTTTTCCTTCAAAAATTTGGCTGTGTCCACGTTGCGCTTTGGGGCGTTTCCTGTCACGGGCGCTAGGCCTACCCACACAAGTGAGGTATCATTTTTATCGGGAGGCATGGGGGAACGCTGGGTGGAAGGAAATTTGTGGCTCCTCTCAGATTCCAGAACTTTCTGCCACAGAAATGTGAGGAACATGTGTTTTTTTAGCCAAATTTTGAGGTTTGCAAAGGATTCTGGGTAACAGAACCTGGTCCGAGCCACACAAGTCACCCCATCTTGGATTCCCCTAGGTCTCTAGTTTTCAGAAATGCACACGTTTGGTAGGTTTCCCTAGGTGGCGGCTGAGCTACAGGCCAAAATCTACAGGTAGGCACTTTGCAAAAAACACCTCTGTTTTCCTTCAAAAATTTGGCTGTGTCCACGTTAGGCTTTGGGGCGTTTCCTGTCGCGGGCGCTAGGCCTACCCACACAAGTGAGGTATCATTTTGATCGGGAGACGTGGGGGAACGCTGGGTGGAAGGAAATTTGTGGCTCCTCTCAGATTCCAGAACTTTCTGCCACAGAAATGTGAGTAACATGTGTTTTTTAGCCAAATTTTGAGGTTTGCAAAGGATTCTGGGTAACAGAATCTGGTCCGAGCCACACAAGTCACCCCATCTTGGATTCCCCTAGGTCTCTAGTTTTCAGAAATGCACAGGTTTGGTAGGTTTCCCTAGGTGGCGGCTGAGCTACAGGCCAAAATCTACAGGTAGGCACTTTGCAAAAAACACCTCTGTTTTCCTTCAAAAATTTGGCTGTGTCCACGTTGCGTTTTGGGGCGTTTCCTGTCGCGGGCGCTAGGCCTACCCACACAAGTGAGGTATCATTTTTATCGGGAGACGTGGGGGAACGCTGGGTGGAAGGAATTTTGTGGCTCCTCTCAGATTCCAGAACTTTCTGCCACAGAAATGTGAGGAACATGTGTTTTTTTAGCCAAATTTTGAGGTTTGCAAAGGATTCTGGGTAACAGAACCTGGTCCGAGCCACACAAGTCACCCCATCTTGGATTCCCCTAGGTCTCTAGTTTTCAGAAATGCACAGGTTTGGTAGGTTTCCCTAGGTGGCGGCTGAGCTACAGGCCAAAACCTACAGGTAGGCACTTTGCAAAAAACACCTCTGTTTTCCTTCAAAAATTTGGCTGTGTCCACGTTGCGCTTTGGGGCGTCTCCTGTCGCGGGCGCTAGGCCTACCCACACAAGTGAGGTATCATTTTTATCGGGAGACGTGGGGGAACGCTGGGTGGAAGGAATTTTGTGGCTCCTCTCAGATTCCAGAACTTTCTGCCACAGAAATGTGAGGAACGTGTTTTTTTAGCCACATTTTGAGGTTTGCAAAGGATTCTGGGTAACAGAACCTGGTCCAAGCCACACAAGTCACCCCATCTTGGATGCCCCTAGGTCTCTAGTTTTCAGAAATGCACAGGTTTGGTAGGTTTCCCTAGGTGGCGGCTGAGCTACAGGCCAAAATCTACAGGTAGGCACTTTGCAAAAAACACCTCTGTTTTCCTTAAAAAATTTGGCTGTGTCCACGTTGCGCTTTGGGGCGTTTCCTGTCGCGGGCGCTACGCCTACCCACACAAGTGAGGTATCATTTTTATCGGGAGGCGTGGGGGAACGCTGCGTGGAAGGAAATTTGTAGCTCCTCTCAGATTCCAGAACTTTCTGCCACAGAAATGTGAGGAACATGTGTTTTTTTAGCCAAATTTTGAGGTTTGCAAAGGATTCTGGGTAACAGAACCTGGTCCGAGCCACACAAGTCACCCCATCTTGGATTCCCCTAAGTCTCTAGTTTTCAGAAATGCACAGGTTTGGTAGGTTTCCCTAGGTGGCGGCTGATCTACAGGCCAAAATCTACAGGTAGGCACTTTGCAAAAAACACCTCTGTTTTCCTTAAAAAATTTAGCTGTGTCCACGTTGCGCTTTGGGGCGTTTCCTGTCGTGGGCGCTAGGCCTACCCACACAAGTGAGGTATCATTTTTAGAGGGAGACGTGGGGGAACGCTGGGTGGAAGGAAATTTGTGGCTTCTCTCAGATTCCAGAACTTTCTGCCACAGAAATGTGAGGAACATGTGTTTTTTAGCCAAATTTTGAGGTTTGCAAAGGATTCTGGGTAACAGAATCTGGTCCGAGCCACACAAGTCACCCCATCTTGGATTCCCCTAGGTCTCTAGTTTTCAGAAATGCACAGGTTTGGTAGGTTTCCCTAGGTGGCGGCTGAGCTACAGGCCAAAATCTACAGGTAGGCACTTTGCAAAAAACACCTCTGTTTTCCTTCAAAAATTTGGCTGTGTCCACGTTGCGCTTTGGGGCGTTTCCTGTCGCGGGCGCTAGGCCTACCCACACAAGTGAGGTATCATTTTTATCGGGAGGCGTGGGGGAACGCTGGGTGGAAGGAAATTTATGGCTCCTCTCAGATTCCAGAACTTTCTGCCACAGAAATGTGAGGAACATGTGTTTTTTTAGCCAAATTTTGAGGTTTGCAAAGGATTCTGGGTAACAGAACCTGGTCCGAGCCACACAAGTCACCCCATCTTGGATTCCCCTAGGTCTCTAGTTTTCAGAAATGCACAGGTTTGGTAGGTTTCCCTAGGTGGCGGCTGAGCTACAGGCCAAAATCTACAGGTAGGCACTTTGCAAAAAACACCTCTGTTTTCCTTCAAAAATTTGGCTGTGTCCACGTTAGGCTTTGGGGCGTTTCCTGTCGCGGGCGCTAGGCCTACCCACACAAGTGAGGTATCATTTTGATCGGGAGACGTGGGGGAACGCTGGGTGGAAGGAAATTTGTGGCTCCTCTCAGATTCCAGAACTTTCTGCCACAGAAATGTGAGTAACGTGTTTTTTAGCCAAATTTTGAGGTTTGCAAAGGATTCTGGGTAACAGAATCTGGTCCGAGCCACACAAGTCACCCCATCTTGGATTCCCCTAGGTCTCTAGTTTTCAGAAATGCACAGGTTTGGTAGGTTTCCCTAGGTGGCGGCTGAGCTACAGGCCAAAATCTACAGGTAGGCACTTTGCAAAAAACACCTCTGTTTTCCTTCAAAAATTTGGCTGTGTCCACGTTGCGTTTTGGGGCATTTCTTGTCGCGGGCGCTAGGCCTACCCACACAAGTGAGGTATCATTTTTATCGGGAGACGTGGGGGAACGCTGGGTGGAAGGAATTTTGTGGCTCCTCTCAGATTCCAGAACTTTCTGCCACAGAAATGTGAGGAACATGTGTTTTTTTAGCCAAATTTTGAGGTTTGCAAAGGATTCTGGGTAACAGAACCTGGTCCGAGCCACACAAGTCACCCCATCTTGGATTCCCCTAGGTCTCTAGTTTTCAGAAATGCACAGGTTTGGTAAGTTTCCCTAGGTGGCGGCTGAGCTACAGGCCAAAATCTACAGGTAGGCACTTTGGAAAAAACACCTCTGTTTTCCTTCAAAAATTTGGCTGTGTCCACGTTGCGCTTTGGGGCGTTTCCTGTCACGGGCGCTAGGCCTACCCACACAAGTGAGGTATCATTTTTATCGGGAGGCGTGGGGGAACGCTGGGTGGAAGGAAATTTGTGGCTCCTCTCAGATTCCAGAACTTTCTGCCACAGAAATGTGAGGAACATGTGTTTTTTTAGCCAAATTTTGAGGTTTGCAAAGGATTCTGGGTAACAGAACCTGGTCCGAGCCACACAAGTCACCCCATCTTGGATTCCCCTAGGTCTCTAGTTTTCAGAAATGCACAGGTTTGGTAGGTTTCCCTAGGTGGCGGCTGAGCTACAGGCCAAAATCTACAGGTAGGCACTTTGCAAAAAACACCTCTGTTTTCCTTCAAAAATTTGGCTGTGTCCACGTTAGGCTTTGGGGCGTTTCCTGTCGCGGGCGCTAGGCCTACCCACACAAGTGAGGTATCATTTTGATCGGGAGACGTGGGGGAACGCTGGGTGGAAGGAAATTTGTGGCTCCTCTCAGATTCCAGAACTTTCTGCCACAGAAATGTGAGTAACATGTGTTTTTTAGCCAAATTTTGAGGTTTGCAAAGGATTCTGGGTAACAGAATCTGGTCCGATCCACACAAGTCACCCCATCTTGGATTCCCCTAGGTCTCTAGTTTTCAGAAATGCACAGGTTTGGTAGGTTTCCCTAGGTGGCGGCTGAGCTACAGGCCAAAATCTACAGGTAGGCACTTTGCAAAAAACACCTCTGTTTTCCTTAAAAAATTTGGCTGTGTCCACGTTGCGCTTTGGGGCGTTTCCTGTCGCGGGCGCTACGCCTACCCACACAAGTGAGGTATCATTTTTAGAGGGAGACGTGGGGGAACGCTGGGTGGAAGGAAATTTGTGGCTTCTCTCAGATTCCAGAACTTTCTGCCACAGAAATGTGAGGAACATGTGTTTTGTTAGCCAAATTTTGAGGTTTGCAAAGGATTCTGGGTAACAGAACCTGGTCCGAGCCACACAAGTCACCCCATCTTGGATTCCCCTAGGTCTCTAGTTTTCAGAAATGCACAGGTTTGGTAGGTTTCCCTAGGTGGCGGCTGAGCTACAGGCCAAAATCTACAGGTAGGCACTTTGCAAAAAACACCTCTGTTTTCCTTCAAAAATTTGGCTGTGTCCACGTTGCGCTTTGGGGCGTTTCCTGTCGCGGGCGCTAGGCCTACCCACACAAGTGAGGTATCATTTTTATCGGGAGGCGTGGGGGAACGCTGGGTGGAAGGAAATTTGTGGCTCCTCTCAGATTCCAGAACTTTCTGCCACAGAAATGTGAGGAACATGTGTTTTTTTAGCCAAATTTTGAGGTTTGCAAAGGATTCTGGGTAACAGAACCTGGTCCGAGCCACACAAGTCACCCCATCTTGGATTCCCCTAGGTCTCTAGTTTTCAGAAATGCACAGGTTTGGTAGGTTTCCCTAGGTGGCGGCTGAGCTACAGGCCAAAATCTACAGGTAGGCACTTTGCAAAAAACACCTCTGTTTTCCTTCAAAAATTTGGCTGTGTCCACGTTAGGCTTTGGGGCGTTTCCTGTCGCGGGCGCTAGGCCTACCCACACAAGTGAGGTATCATTTTGATCGGGAGACGTGGGGGAACGCTGGGTGGAAGGAAATTTGTGGCTCCTCTCAGATTCCAGAACTTTCTGCCACAGAAATGTGAGTAACATGTATTTTTTAGCCAAATTTTGAGGTTTGCAAAGGATTCTGGGTAACAGAATCTGGTCCGAGCCACACAAGTCACCCCATCTTGGATTCCCCTAGGTCTCTAGTTTTCAGAAATGCACAGGTTTGGTAGGTTTCCCTAGGTGGCGGCTGAGCTACAGGCCAAAATCTACAGGTAGGCACTTTGCAAAAAACACCTCTGTTTTCCTTCAAAAATTTGGCTGTGTCCACGTTAGGCGTTGGGGCGTTTCCTGTCACGGGCGCTAGGCCTACCCACACAAGTGAGGTATCATTTTTATCGGGAGGCGTGGGGGAACGCTGGGTGGAAGGAAATTTGTGGCTCCTCTCAGATTCCAGAACTTTCTGCCACAGAAATGTGAGGAACATGTGTTTTTTTAGCCAAATTTTGAGGTTTGCAAAGGATTCTGGGTAACAGAACCTGGTCCGAGCCACACAAGTCACCCCATCTTGGATTCCCCTAGGTCTCTAGTTTTCAGAAATGCACAGGTTTGGTAGGTTTCCCTAGGTGGCGGCTGAGCTACAGGCCAAAATCTACAGGTAGGCACTTTGCAAAAAACACCTCTGTTTTCCTTCAAAACTTTGGCTGTGTCCACGTTAGGCTTTGGGGCGTTTCCTGTCGCGGGCGCTAGGCCTACCCACACAAGTGAGGTATCATTTTGATCGGGAGACGTGGGGGAACGCTGGGTGGAAGGAAATTTGTGGCTCCTCTCAGATTCCAGAACTTTCTGCCACAGAAATGTGAGTAACATGTGTTTTTTAGCCAAATTTTGAGGTTTGCAAAGGATTCTGGGTAACAGAATCTGGTCCGAGCCACACAAGTCACCCCATCTTGGATTCCCCTAGGTCTCTAGTTTTCAGAAATGCACAGGTTTGGTAGGTTTCCCTAGGTGGCGGCTGAGCTACAGGCCAAAATCTACAGGTAGGCACTTTGCAAAAAACACCTCTGTTTTCCTTCAAAAATTTGGCTGTGTCCACGTTGCGTTTTGGGGCGTTTCCTGTCGCGGGCGCTAGGCCTACCCACACAAGTGAGGTATCATTTTTATCGGGAGACGTGGGGGAACGCTGGGTGGAAGGAATTTTGTGGCTCCTCTCAGATTCCAGAACTTTCTGCCACAGAAATGTGAGGAACATGTGTTTTTTTTAGCCAAATTTTGAGGTTTGCAAAGGATTCTGGGTAACAGAACCTGGTCCGAGCCACACAAGTCACCCCATCTTGGATTCCCCTAGGTCTCTAGTTTTCAGAAATGCACAGGTTTGGTAGGTTTCCCTAGGTGGCGGCTGAGCTACAGGCCAAAATCTACAGGTAGGCACTTTGCAAAAAACACCTCTGTTTTCCTTCAAAAATTTGGCTGTGTCCACGTTGCGCTTTGGGGCGTTTCCTGTCGCGGGCGCTAGGCCTACCCACACAAGTGAGGTATCATTTTTATCGGGAGGTGTGGGGGAATGCTGAGTGGAAGGAAATTTGTGGCTCCTCTCAGATTACAGAACTTTCTGCCACAGAAATGTGAGGAGCATGTGTTTTTTTAGCCAAATTTTGAGGTTTGCAAAGGATTCTGGGTAACAGAACCTGGTCCGAGCCACACAAGTCACCCCATCTTGGATTCCCCTAGGTCTCTAGTTTTCAGAAATGCACAGGTTTGGTAGGTTTCCCTACGTGGCGGCTGACCTACAGGCCAAAATCTACAGGTAGGCACTTTGCAAAAAACACCTCTGTTTTCCTTCAAAAATTTGGCTGTGTCCACGTTGCGCTTTGGGGCGTTTCCTGTCGCGGGCGCTAGGCCTACCCACACAAGTGAGGAATCATTTTTATCGGGAGGTATGGGGGAATGCTGAGTGGAAGGAAATTTGTGGCTCCTCTCAGATTCCAGAACTTTCTGCCACAGAAATGTGAGGAACATGTGTTTTTTTAGCCAAATTTTGAGGTTTGCAAAGGATTCTGGGTAACAGAACCTGGACCGAGCCACACAAGTCACCCCATCTTGGATTCCCCTAGGTCTCTAGTTTTCAGAAATGCACAGGTTTGGTAGGTTTCCCTAGGTGGCGGTTGAGCTACAGGCCAAAATCTACAGGTAGGCACTTTGCAAAAAACACCTCTGTTTTCCTTCAAAAATTTAGCTGTGTCCACGTTGCGCTTTGGGGCGTTTCCTGTCGCGGGCGCTAGGCCTACCCACACAAGTGAGGTATCATTTTTATCAGGAGACGTGGGGGAACGCTGGGTGGAAGGAAATTTGTGGCTCCTCTCAGATTCCAGAACTTTCTGCCACAGAAATGTGAGGAGCATGTGCTTTTTTAGCCAAATTTTGAGGTTTGCAAAGGATTCTGGGTAACAGAACCTGGTCCGAGCCACACAAGTCACCCCATCTTGGATTCCCCTAGGTCTCTAGTTTTGAGAAATGCACAGGTTTGGTAGGTTTCCCTAGGTGGCGGCTGAGCTACAGGCCAAAATCTACAGGTAGGCACTTTGCAAAAAACACCTCTGTTTTCCTTCAAAAATTTGGCTGTGTCCACGTTGCGCTTTGGGGCATTTCCCTTCGCGGGCGCTAGGCCTACCCACACAAGTGAGGTATCATTTTTATCGGGAGACGTGGGGGAACGCTGGGTGGAAGGAAATTTGTGGCTCCTCTCAGATTCCAGAACTTTCTGCCACAGAAATGTGAGGAACATATGTGGTTTTAGCCAAATTTTGAGGTTTGCAAAGGATTCTGGGTAACAGAACCTGGTCCGAGCCACACAAGTCACCCCATCTTGGATTCCCCTAGGTCTCTAGTTTTCAGAAATGCACAGGTTTGGTAGGTTTCCCTAGGTGGCGGCTGAGCTACAGGCCAAAATCTACAGGTAGGCACTTTGCAAAAAACACCTCTGTTTTCCTTCAAAAATTTGGCTGTGTCCACGTTGCGCTTTGGGGCGTTTCCTGTCGCGGGCGCTAGGCCTACCCACACAAGTGAGGTATCATTTTTATCGGGAGGTGTGGGGGAATGCTGAGTGGAAGGAAATTTGTGGCTCCTCTCAGATTCCAGAACTTTCTGCCACAGAAATGTGAGGAACATGTGTTTTTTTAGCCAAATTTTGAGGTTTGCAAAGGATTCTGGGTAACAGAACCTGGACCGAGCCACACAAGTCACCCCATCTTGGATTCCCCTAGGTCTCTAGTTTTCAGAAATGCACAGGTTTGGTAGGTTTCCCTAGGTGGCGGCTGAGCTACAGGCCAAAATCTACAGGTAGGCACTTTGCAAAAAACACCTCTGTTTTCCTTCAAAAATTTAGCTGTGTCCACGTTGCGCTTTGGGGCGTTTCCTGTCGCGGGCGCTAGGCCTACCCACACAAGTGAGGTATCATTTTTATCAGGAGACGTGGGGGAACGCTGGGTGGAAGGAAATTTGTGGCTCCTCTCAGATTCCAGAACTTTCTGCCACAGAAATGTGAGGAGCATGTGCTTTTTTAGCCAAATTTTGAGGTTTGCAAAGGATTCTGGGTAACAGAACCTGGTCCGAGCCACACAAGTCACCCCATCTTGGATTCCCCTAGGTCTCTAGTTTTGAGAAATGCACAGGTTTGGTAGGTTTCCCTAGGTGGCGGCTGAGCTACAGGCCAAAATCTACAGGTAGGCACTTTGCAAAAAACACCTCTGTTTTCCTTCAAAAATTTGGCTGTGTCCACGTTGCGCTTTGGGGCATTTCCCTTCGCGGGCGCTAGGCCTACCCACACAAGTGAGGTATCATTTTTATCGGGAGACGTGGGGGAACGCTGGGTGGAAGGAAATTTGTGGCTCCTCTCAGATTCCAGAACTTTCTGCCACAGAAATGTGAGGAACATATGTGGTTTTAGCCAAATTTTGAGGTTTGCAAAGGATTCTGGGTAACAGAACCTGGTCCGAGCCACACAAGTCACCCCATCTTGGATTCCCCTAGGTCTCTAGTTTTCAGAAATGCACAGGTTTGGTAGGTTTCCCTAGGTGGCGGCTGAGCTACAGGCCAAAATCTACAGGTAGGCACTTTGCAAAAAACACCTCTGTTTTCCTTCAAAAATTTGGCTGTGTCCACGTTGCGCTTTGGGGCGTTTCCTGTCGCGGGCGCTAGGCCTACCCACACAAGTGAGGTATCATTTTTATCGGGAGACGTGGGGGAACGCTGGGTGGAAGGAAATTTGTGGCTCCTCTCAGATTCCAGAACTTTCTGCCACAGAAATGTGAGGAGCATGTGTTTTTTTAGCCAAATTTTGAGGTTTGCAAAGGATTCTGGGTAACAGAACCTGGTCCGAGCCACACAAGTCACCCCATCTTGGATTCCCCTAGGTCTCTAGTTTTCAGAAATGCACAGGTTTGGTAGGTTTCCCTAGGTGGCGGCTGAGCTACAGGCCAAAATCTACAGGTAGGCACTTTGCAAAAAACACCTCTGTTTTCCTTCAAAAATTTGGCTGTGTCCACGTTGCGCTTCGGGGCGTTTCCTGTCGCGGGCGCTAGGCCTACCCACACAAGTGAGGTATCATTTTTATCGGGAGGTGTGGGGGAACGCTGGGTGCAAGGAAATTTGTGGCTCCTCTCAGATTCCAGAACTTTCTGCCACAGAAATGTGAGGAACATGTGTTTTATTAGCCAAATTTTGAGGTTTGCAAAGGATTCTGGGTAACAGAACCTGGTCCGAGCCACACAAGTCACCCCATCTTGGATTCCCCTAGGTCTCTAGTTTTCAGAAATGCACAGGTTTGGTAGGTTTCCCTAGGTGGCGGCTGAGCTACAGGCCAAAATCTACAGGTAGGCACTTTGCAAAAAACACCTCTGTTTTCCTTCAAAAATTTGGCTGTGTCCACGTTGCGCTTTGGGGCGTTTCCTGTCGCGGGCGCTAGGCCTACCCACACAAGTGAGGTATCATTTTTATCGGGAGACGTGGGGGAACGCTGGGTGGAAGGAAATTTGTGGCTCCTTTCAGATTCCAGAACTTTCTGCCACAGAAATGTGAGGAACATGTGTTTTTTTAGCCAAATTTTGAGCTTTGCAAAGGATTCTGGGTAACAGAACCTGGTCCGAGCCACACAAGTCACCCCATCTTGGATTCCCCTAGGTCTCTAGTTTTCAGAAATGCACAGGTTTGGTAGGTTTCCCTAGGTGGCGGCTGAGCTACAGGCCAATATCTACAGGTAGGCACTTTGCAAAAAACACCTCTATTTTCCTTCAAAAATTTGGCTGTGTCCACGTTGCGCTTTGGGGCGTTTCCTGTCGCGGGCGCTAGGCCTACCCACACAAGTGAGGTATCATTTTTATCGGGAGACGTGGGGGAACGCTGCGTGGAAGGAAATTTGTGGCTCCTCTCAGATTCCAGAACTTTCTGCCACAGAAATGTGAGGAGCATGTGTTTTTTTAGCCAAATTTTGAGGTTTGCAAAGGATTCTGGGTAACAGAATCTGGTCCGAGCCACACAAGTCACCCCATCTTGGATTCCCCTAGGTCTCTAGTTTTCAGAAATGCACAGGTTTCGTAGGTTTTTCCTAGGTGGCGGCTGAGCTACAGGCCAATATCTACAGGTAGGCACTTTGCAAAAAGCACCTCTGTTTTCCTTCAAAAATTTGGCTGTGTCCACGTTGCGTTTTGGGGCGTTTCCTGTCGCGGGCGCTAGGCCTACCCACACAAGTGAGGTATCATTTTTATCGGGAGACGTGGGGGAACGCTGGGTGGAAGGAAATTTGTGGCTCCTCTCAGATTCCAGAACTTTCTGCCACAGAAATGTGAGGAACATGTGTTTTTTTAGCCAAATTTTGAGGTTTGCAAAGGATTCTGGGTAACAGAACCTGGTCCGAGCCACACAAGTCACCCCATCTTGGATTCCCCTAGGTCTCTAGTTTTCAGAAATGCACAGGTTTGGTAGGTTTCCCTAGGTGGCGGCTGAGCTACAGGCCAAAATCTACAGGTAGGCACTTTGCAAAAAACACCTCTGTTTTCCTTTAAAAATTTAGCTGTGTCCACGTTGCGCTTTGGGGCGTTTCCTGTCGCGGGCGCTAGGCCTACCCACACAAGTGAGGTATAATTTTTATCGGGAGACGTGGGGGAACGCTGGGTGGAACGAAATTTGTGGCTCCTCTCAGATTCCAGAACTTTCTGCCACAGAAATGTGAGGAGCATGTGTTTTTTTAGCCACATTTTGAGGTTTGCAAAGGATTCTGGGTAACAGAACCTGGTCCGAGCCACACAAGTCACCCCATCTTGGATTCCCCTAGGTCTCTAGTTTTCGGAAATGCACAGGTTTGGTAGGTTTCCCTAGGTGGCGGCTGAGCTACAGGCCAAAACCTACAGGTAGGCACTTTGCAAAAAACACCTCTGTTTTCCTTCAAAAATTTGGCTGTGTCCACGTTGCGCTTTGGGGCGTCTCCTGTCGCGGGCGCTAGGCCTACCCACACAAGTGAGGTATCATTTTTATCGGGAGACGTGGGGGAACGCTGGGTGGAAGGAATTTTGTGGCTCCTCTCAGATTCCAGAACTTTCTGCCACAGAAATGTGAGGAACGTGTTTTTTTAGCCACATTTTGAGGTTTGCAAAGGATTCTGGGTAACAGAACCTGGTCCGAGCCACACAAGTCACCCCATCTTGGATTCCCCTAGGTCTCTAGTTTTCAGAAATGCACAGGTTTGGTAGGTTTCCCTAGGTGGCGGCTGAGCTACAGGCCAAAATCTACAGGTAGGCACTTTGCAAAAAACACCTCTGTTTTCCTTAAAAAATTTGGCTGTGTCCACGTTGCGCTTTGGGGCGTTTCCTGTCGCGGGCGCTACGCCTACCCACACAAGTGAGGTATTATTTTTATCGGGAGGCGTGGGGGAACGCTGGGTGGAAGGAAATTTGTGGCTCCTCTCAGATTCCAGAACTTTCTGCCACAGAAATGTGAGGAACATGTGTTTTTTTAGCCAAATTTTGAGGTTTGCAAAGGATTCTGGGTAACAGAACCTGGTCCGAGCCACACAAGTCACCCCATCTTGGATTCCCCTAAGTCTCTAGTTTTCAGAAATGCACAGGTTTGGTAGGTTTCCCTAGGTGGCGGCTGATCTACAGGCCAAAATCTACAGGTAGGCACTTTGCAAAAAACACCTCTGTTTTCCTTAAAAAATTTAGCTGTGTCCACGTTGCGCTTTGGGGCGTTTCCTGTCGTGGGCGCTAGGCCTACCCACACAAGTGAGGTATCATTTTTAGAGGGAGACGTGGGGGAACGCTGGGTGGAAGGAAATTTGTGGCTTCTCTCAGATTCCAGAACTTTCTGCCACAGAAATGTGAGGAACATGTGTTTTGTTAGCCAAATTTTGAGGTTTGCAAAGGATTCTGGGTAACAGAACCTGGTCCGAGCCACACAAGTCACCCCATCTTGGATTCCCCTAGGTCTCTAGTTTTCAGAAATGCACAGGTTTGGTAGGTTTCCCTAGGTGGCGGCTGAGCTACAGGCCAAAATCTACAGGTAGGCACTTTGCAAAAAACACCTCTGTTTTCCTTCAAAAATTTGGCTGTGTCCACGTTGCGCTTTGGGGCGTTTCCTGTCGCGGGCGCTAGGCCTACCCACACAAGTGAGGTATCATTTTTATCGGGAGGCGTGGGGGAACGCTGGGTGGAAGGAAATTTGTGGCTCCTCTCAGATTCCAGAACTTTCTGCCACAGAAATGTGAGGAACATGTGTTTTTTTAGCCAAATTTTGAGGTTTGCAAAGGATTCTGGGTAACAGAACCTGGTCCGAGCCACACAGGTCACCCCATCTTGGATTCCCCTAGGTCTCTAGTTTTCAGAAATGCACAGGTTTGGTAGGTTTCCCTAGGTGGCGGCTGTGCTACAGGCCAAAATCTACAGGTAGGCACTTTGCAAAAAACACCTCTGTTTTCCTTCAAAAATTTGGCTGTGTCCACGTTGCGCTTTGGGGCGTTTCCTGACGCGGGCGCTAGGCCTACCCACACAAGTGAGGTATGATTTTTATCGGGAGACGTGGGGGAACGCTGGGTGGAAGGAAATTTGTGGCTCCTCTCAGATTCCAGAACTTTCTGCTACAGAAATGTGAGGAGCATGTGTTTTTTTAGCCAAATTTTGAGGTTTGCAAAGGATTCTGGGTAACAGAACCTGGTCCGAGCCACACAAGTCACCACATCTTGGATTCCCCTAGGTCTCTAGTTTTCAGAAATGCACGGGTTTGGTAGGTTTCCCTACGTGGCGGCTGAGCTACAGGCCAAAATCTACAGGTAGGCACTTTGCAAAAAACACCTCTGTTTTCCTTCAAAAATTTGGCTTTGTCCACGTTGCGCTTTGGGGCGTTTCCTGTCGCGGGCGCTAGGCCTACCCACACAAGTGAGGTATAATTTTTAGAGGGAGACGTGGGGGAACGCTGGGTGGAAGGAAATTTGTGGCTTCTCTCAGATTCCAGAACTTTCTGCCACAGAAATGTGAGGAACATGTGTTTTGTTAGCCAAATTTTGAGGTTTGCAAAGGATTCTGGGTAACAGAATCTGGTCCGAGCCACACAAGTCACCCCATCTTGGATTCCCCTAGGTCTCTAGTTTTCAGAAATGCACAGGTTTGGTAGGTTTCCCTAGGTGGCGGCTGAGCTACAGGCCAAAATCTACAGGTAGGCACTTTGCAAAAAACACCTCTGTTTTCCTTAAAAAATTTGGCTGTGTCCACGTTGCGCTTTGGGGCGTTTCCTGTCGCGGGCGCTAGGCCTACCCACACAAGTGAGGTATCATTTTTATCGGGAGGCGTGGGGGAACGCTGGGTGGAAGGAAATTTGTGGCGCCTCTCAGATTCCAGAACTTTCTGCCACAGAAATGTGAGGAACATGTGTTTTTTTAGCCAAATTTTGAGGTTTGCAAAGGATTCTGGGTAACAGAACCTGGTCCGAGCCACACAAGTCACCCCATCTTGGATTCCCCTAGGTCTCTAGTTTTCAGAAATGCACAGGTTTGGTAGGTTTCCCTAGGTGGCGGCTGAGCTACAGGCCAAAATCTACAGGTAGGCACTTTGCAAAAAACACCTCTGTTTTCCTTCAAAAATTTGGCTGTGTCCACGTTAGGCTTTGGGGCGTTTCCTGTCGCGGGCGCTAGGCCTACCCACACAAGTGAGGTATCATTTTGATCGGGAGACGTGGGGGAACACTGGGTGGAAGGAAATTTGTGGCTCCTCTCAGATTCCAGAACTTTCTGCCACAGAAATGTGAGTAACATGTGTTTTTTAGCCAAATTTTGAGGTTTGCAAAGGATTCTGGGTAACAGAATCTGGTCCGAGCCACACAAGTCACCCCATCTTGGATTCCCCTAGGTCTCTAGTTTTCAGAAGTGCACAGGTTTGGTAGGTTTCCCTAGGTGGCGGCTGAGCTACAGGCCAAAATCTACAGGTAGGCACTTTGCAAAAAACACCTCTGTTTTCCTTCAAAAATTTGGCTGTGTCCACGTTGCGTTTTGGGGCATTTCCTGTCGCGGGCGCTAGGCCTACCCACACAAGTGAGGTATCATTTTTATCGGGAGACGTGGGGGAACGCTGGGTGGAAGGAATTTTGTGGCTCCTCTCAGATTCCAGAACTTTCTGCCACAGAAATGTGAGGAACATGTGTTTTTTTAGCCAAATTTTGAGGTTTGCAAAGGATTCTGGGTAACAGAACCTGGTCCGAGCCACACAAGTCACCCCATCTTGGATTCCCCTAGGTCTCTAGTTTTCAGAAATGCACAGGTTTGGTAGGTTTCCCTAGGTGGCGGCTGAGCTACAGGCCAAAATCTACAGGTAGGCACTTTGGAAAAAACACCTCTGTTTTCCTTCAAAAATTTGGCTGTGTCCACGTTGCGCTTTGGGGCGTTTCCTGTCACGGGCGCTAGGCCTACCCACACAAGTGAGGTATCATTTTTATCGGGAGGCGTGGGGGAACGCTGGGTGGAAGGAAATTTGTGGCTCCTCTCAGATTCCAGAACTTTCTGCCACAGAAATGTGAGGAACATGTGTTTTTTTAGCCAAATTTTGAGGTTTGCAAAGGATTCTGGGTAACAGAACCTGGTCCGAGCCACACAAGTCACCCCATCTTGGATTCCCCTAGGTCTCTAGTTTTCAGAAATGCACAGGTTTGGTAGGTTTCCCTAGGTGGCGGCTGAGCTACAGGCCAAAATCTACAGGTAGGCACTTTGCAAAAAACACCTCTGTTTTCCTTCAAAAATGTGGCTGTGTCCACGTTAGGCTTTGGGGCGTTTCCTGTCGCGGGCGCTAGGCCTACCCACACAAGTGAGGTATCATTTTGATCGGGAGACGTGGGGGAACGCTGGGTGGAAGGAAATTTGTGGCTCCTCTCAGATTCCAGAACTTTCTGCCACAGAAATGTGAGTAACATGTGTTTTTTAGCCAAATTTTGAGGTTTGCAAAGGATTCTGGGTAACAGAATCTGGTCCGAGCCACACAAGTCACCCCATCTTGGATTCCCCTAGGTCTTTAGTTTTCAGAAATGCACAGGTTTGGTAGGTTTCCCTAGGTGGCGGCTGAGCTACAGGCCAAAATCTACAGGTAGGCACTTTGCAAAAAACACCTCTGTTTTCCTTCAAAAATTTGGCTGTGTCCACGTTGCGTTTTGGGGCGTTTCCTGTCGCGGGCGCTAGGCCTACCCACACAAGTGAGGTATCATTTTTATCGGCAGACGTGGGGGAACGCTGGGTGGAAGGAATTTTGTGGCTCCTCTCAGATTCCAGAACTTTCTGCCACAGAAATGTGAGGAACATGTGTTTTTTTAGCCAAATTTTGAGGTTTGCAAAGGATTCTGGGTAACAGAACCTGGTCCGAGCCACACAAGTCACCCCATCTTGGATTCCCCTAGGTCTCTAGTTTTCAGAAATGCACAGGTTTGGTAGGTTTCCCTAGGTGGCGGCTGAGCTACAGGCCAAAACCTACAGGTAGGCACTTTGCAAAAAACACCTCTGTTTTCCTTCAAAAATTTGGCTGTGTCCACGTTGCGCTTTGGGGCGTCTCCTGTCGCGGGCGCTAGGCCTACCCACACAAG
Organism: Pleurodeles waltl; assembly: GCF_031143425.1. Classification (NCBI taxonomy): domain Eukaryota; kingdom Metazoa; phylum Chordata; class Amphibia; order Caudata; family Salamandridae; genus Pleurodeles; species Pleurodeles waltl. The sequence continues at coordinate 637,483,851 of NC_090439.1, forward strand.
TGAGGTATCATTTTTATCGGGAGACGTGGGGGAACGGTGGGTGGAAGGAATTTTGTGGCTCCTCTCAGATTCCAGAACTTTCTGCCACAGAAATGTGAGGAACGTGTTTTTTTAGCCACATTTTGAGGTTTGCAAAGGATTCTGGGTAACAGAACCTGGTCCGAGCCACACAAGTCACCCCATCTTGGATTCCCCTAGGTCTCTAGTTTTCAGAAATGCACAGGTTTGGTAGGTTTCCCTAGGTGGCGGCTGAGCTACAGGCCAAAATCTACAGGTAGGCACTTTGCAAAAAACACCTCTGTTTTCCTTAAAAAATTTGGCTGTGTCCACGTTGCGCTTTGGGGCGTTTCCTGTCGCGGGCGCTACGCCTACCCACACAAGTGAGGTATCATTTTTATCGGGAGGCGTGGGGGAACGCTGCGTGGAAGGAAATTTGTGGCTCCTCTCAGATTCCAGAACTTTCTGCCACAGAAATGTGAGGAACATGTGTTTTTTTAGCCAAATTTTGAGGTTTGCAAAGGATTCTGGGTAACAGAACCTGGTCCGAGCCACACAAGTCACCCCATCTTGGATTCCCCTAAGTCTCTAGTTTTCAGAAATGCACAGGTTTGGTAGGTTTCCCTAGGTGGCGGCTGATCTACAGGCCAAAATCTACAGGTAGGCACTTTGCAAAAAACACCTCTGTTTTCCTTAAAAAATTTAGCTGTGTCCACGTTGCGCTTTGGGGCGTTTCCTGTCGTGGGCGCTAGGCCTACCCACACAAGTGAGGTATCATTTTTAGAGGGAGACGTGGGGGAACGCTGGGTGGAAGGAAATTTGTGGCTTCTCTCAGATTCCAGAACTTTCTGCCACAGAAATGTGAGGAACATGTGTTTTTTAGCCAAATTTTGAGGTTTGCAAAGGATTCTGGGTAACAGAATCTGGTCCGAGCCACACAAGTCACCCCATCTTGGATTCCCCTAGGTCTCTAGTTTTCAGAAATGCACAGGTTTGGTAGGTTTCCCTAGGTGGCGGCTGAGCTACAGGCCAAAATCTACAGGTAGGCACTTTGCAAAAACACCTCTGTTTTCCTTCAAAAATTTGGCTGTGTCCACGTTGCGCTTTGGGGCGTCTCCTGTCGCGGGCGCTAGGCCTACCCACACAAGTGAGGTATCATTTTTATCGGGAGGCGTGGGGGAACGCTGGGTGGAAGGAAATTTGTGGCTCCTCTCAGATTCCAGAACTTTCTGCCACAGAAATGTGAGGAACATGTGTTTTTTTAGCCAAATTTTGAGGTTTGCAAAGGATTCTGGGTAACAGAACCTGGTCCGAGCCACACAAGTCACCCCATCTTGGATTCCCCTAGGTCTCTAGTTTTCAGAAATGCACAGGTTTGGTAGGTTTCCCTAGGTGGCGGCTGAGCTACAGGCCAAAATCTACAGGTAGGCACTTTGCAAAAAACACCTCTGTTTTCCTTCAAAAATTTGGCTGTGTCCACGTTAGGCTTTGGGGCGTTTCCTGTCGCGGGCGCTAGGCCTACCCACACAAGTGAGGTATCATTTTGATCGGGAGACGTGGGGGAACGCTGGGTGGAAGGAAATTTGTGGCTCCTCTCAGATTCCAGAACTTTCTGCCACAGAAATGTGAGTAACATGTGTTTTTTAGCCAAATTTTGAGGTTTGCAAAGGATTCTGGGTAACAGAATCTGGTCCGAGCCACACAAGTCACCCCATCTTGGATTCCCCTAGGTCTCTAGTTTTCAGAAATGCACAGGTTTGGTAGGTTTCCCTAGGTGGCGGCTGAGCTACAGGCCAAAATCTACAGGTAGGCACTTTGCAAAAAACACCTCTGTTTTCCTTCAAAAATTTGGCTGTGTCCACGTTGCGTTTTGGAGCATTTCTTGTCGCGGGCGCTAGGCCTACCCACACAAGTGAGGTATCATTTTTATCGGGAGACGTGGGGGAACGCTGGGTGGAAGGAATTTTGTGGCTCCTCTCAGATTCCAGAACTTTCTGCCACAGAAATGTGAGGAACATGTGTTTCTTTAGCCAAATTTTGAGGTTTGCAAAGGATTCTGGGTAACAGAACCTGGTCCGAGCCACACAAGTCACCCCATCTTGGATTCCCCTAGGTCTCTAGTTTTCAGAAATGCACAGGTTTGGTAGGTTTCCCTAGGTGGCGGCTGAGCTACAGGCCAAAATCTACAGGTAGGCACTTTGCAAAAAACACCTCTGTTTTCCTTCAAAAATTTGGCTGTGTCCACGTTGCGCTTTGGGGCGTTTCCTGTCACGGGCGCTAGGCCTACCCACACAAGTGAGGTATCATTTTTATCGGGAGGCGTGGGGGAACGCTGGGTGGAAGGAAATTTGTGGCTCCTCTCAGATTCCAGAACTTTCTGCCACAGAAATGTGAGGAACATGTGTTTTTTTAGCCAAATTTTGAGGTTTGCAAAGGATTCTGGGTAACAGAACCTGGTCCGAGCCACACAAGTCACCCCATCTTGGATTCCCCTAGGTCTCTAGTTTTCAGAAATGCACAGGTTTGGTAGGTTTCCCTAGGTGGCGGCTGAGCTACAGGCCAAAATCTACAGGTAGGCACTTTGCAAAAAACACCTCTGTTTTCCTTCAAAAATTTGGCTGTGTCCACGTTAGGCTTTGGGGCGTTTCCTGTCGCGGGCGCTAGGCCTACCCACACAAGTGAGGTATCATTTTGATCGGGAGACGTGGGGGAACGCTGGGTGGAAGGATATTTGTGGCTCCTCTCAGATTCCAGAACTTTCTGCCACAGAAATGTGAGTAACATGTGTTTTTTAGCCACATTTTGAGGTTTGCAAAGGATTCTGGGTAACAGAATCTGGTCCGAGCCACACAAGTCACCCCATCTTGGATTCCCCTAGGTCTCTAGTTTTCAGAAATGCACAGGTTTGGTAGGTTTCCCTAGGTGGCGGCTGAGCTACAGGCCAAAATCTACAGGTAGGCACTTTGCAAAAAACACCTCTGTTTTCCTTAAAAAATTTGGCTGTGTCCACGTTGCGCTTTGGGGCGTTTCCTGTCGCGGGCGCTACGCCTACCCACACAAGTGAGGTATCATTTTTATCGGGAGGCGTGGGGGAACGCTGGGTGGAAGGAAATTTGTGGCTCCTCTCAGATTCCAGAACTTTCTGCCACAGAAATGTGAGGAACATGTGTTTTTTTAGCCAAATTTTGAGGTTTGCAAAGGATTCTGGGTAACAGAACCTGGTCCGAGCCACACAAGTCACCCCATCTTGGATTCCCCTAAGTCTCTAGTTTTCAGAAATGCACAGGTTTGGTAGGTTTCCCTAGGTGGCGGCTGATCTACAGGCCAAAATCTACAGGTAGGCACTTTGCAAAAAACACCTCTGTTTTCCTTAAAAAATTTAGCTGTGTCCACGTTGCGCTTTGGGGCGTTTCCTGTCGTGGGCGCTAGGCCTACCCACACAAGTGAGGTATCATTTTTAGAGGGAGACGTGGGGGAACGCTGGGTGGAAGGAAATTTGTGGCTTCTCCCAGATTCCAGAACTTTCTGCCACAGAAATGTGAGGAACATGTGTTTTGTTAGCCAAATTTTGAGGTTTGCAAAGGATTCTGGGTAACAGAACCTGGTCCGAGCCACACAAGTCACCCCATCTTGGATTCCCCTAGGTCTCTAGTTTTCAGAAATGCACAGGTTTGGTAGGTTTCCCTAGGTGGCGGCTGAGCTACAGGCCAAAATCTACAGGTAGGCACTTTGCAAAAAACACCTCTGTTTTCCTTCAAAAATTTGGCTGTGTCCACGTTAGGCTTTGGGGCGTTTCCTGTCGCGGGCGCTAGGCCTACCCACACAAGTGAGGTATCATTTTGATCGGGAGACGTGGGGGAACGCTGGGTGGAAGGAAATTTGTGGCTCCTCTCAGATTCCAGAACTTTCTGCCACAGAAATGTGAGTAACATGTATTTTTTAGCCAAATTTTGAGGTTTGCAAAGGATTCTGGGTAACAGAATCTGGTCCGAGCCACACAAGTCACCCCATCTTGGATTCCCCTAGGTCTCTAGTTTTCAGAAATGCACAGGTTTGGTAGGTTTCCCTAGGTGGCGGCTGAGCTACAGGCCAAAATCTACAGGTAGGCACTTTGCAAAAAACACCTCTGTTTTCCTTCAAAAATTTGGCTGTGTCCACGTTGCGCTTTGGGGCGTTTCCTGTCGCGGGCGCTAGGCCTACCCACACAAGTGAGGTATCATTTTTATCGGGAGGTGTGGGGGAATGCTGAGTGGAAGGAAATTTGTGGCTCCTCTCAGATTCCAGAACTTTCTGCCACAGAAATGTGAGGAACATGTGTTTTTTTAGCCAAATTTTGAGGTTTGCAAAGGATTCTGGGTAACAGAACCTGGACCGAGCCACACAAGTCACCCCATCTTGGATTCCCCTAGGTCTCTAGTTTTCAGAAATGCACAGGTTTGGTAGGTTTCCCTAGGTGGCGGCTGAGCTACAGGCCAAAATCTACAGGTAGGCACTTTGCAAAAAACACCTCTGTTTTCCTTAAAAAATTTGGCTGTGTCCACGTTGCGCTTTGGGGCGTTTCCTGTCGCGGGCGCTAGGCCTACCCACACAAGTGAGGTATCATTTTTATCGGGAGGCGTGGGGGAACGCTGGGTGGAAGGAAATTTGTGGCTCCTCTCAGATTCCAGAACTTTCTGCCACAGAAATGTGAGGAGCATGTGTTTTTTTAGCCAAATTTTGAGGTTTGCAAAGGATTCTGGGTAACAGAACCTGGTCCGAGCCACACAAGTCACCCCATCTTGGATTCCCCTAGGTCTCTAGTTTTCAGAAATGCACAGGTTTGGTAGGTTTCCCTAGGTGGCGGCTGACCTACAGGCCAAAATCTACAGGTAGGCACTTTGCAAAAAACACCTCTGTTTTCCTTCAAAAATTTGGCTGTGTCCACGTTGCGCTTTGGGGCGTTTCCTGTCGCGGGCGCTAGGCCTACCCACACAAGTGAGGTATCATTTTTATCAGGAGACGTGGGGGAACGCTGGGTGGAAGGAAATTTGTGGCTCCTCTCAGATTCCAGAACTTTCTGCCACAGAAATGTGAGGAGCATGTGCTTTTTTAGCCAAATTTTGAGGTTTGCAAAGGATTCTGGGTAACAGAACCTGGTCCGAGCCACACAAGTCACCCCATCTTGGATTCCCCTAGGTCTCTAGTTTTGAGAAATGCACAGGTTTGGTAGGTTTCCCTAGGTGGCGGCTGAGCTACAGGCCAAAATCTACAGGTAGGCACTTTGCAAAAAACACCTCTGTTTTCCTTCAAAAATTTGGCTGTGTCCACGTTGCGCTTTGGGGCATTTCCCTTCGCGGGCGCTAGGCCTACCCACACAAGTGAGGTATCATTTTTATCGGGAGACGTGGGGGAACGCTGGGTGGAAGGAAATTTGTGGCTCCTCTCAGATTCCAGAACTTTCTGCCACAGAAATGTGAGGAACATATGTGGTTTTAGCCAAATTTTGAGGTTTGCAAAGGATTCTGGGTAACAGAACCTGGTCCGAGCCACACAAGTCACCCCATCTTGGATTCCCCTAGGTCTCTAGTTTTCAGAAATGCACAGGTTTGGTAGGTTTCCCTAGGTGGCGGCTGAGCTACAGGCCAAAATCTACAGGTAGGCACTTTGCAAAAAACACCTCTGTTTTCCTTCAAAAATTTGGCTGTGTCCACGTTGCGCTTTGGGGCGTTTCCTGTCGCGGGCGCTAGGCCTACCCACACAAGTGAGGTATCATTTTTATCGGGAGGTGTGGGGGAATGCTGAGTGGAAGGAAATTTGTGGCTCCTCTCAGATTCCAGAACTTTCTGCCACAGAAATGTGAGGAACATGTGTTTTTTTAGCCAAATTTTGAGGTTTGCAAAGGATTCTGGGTAACAGAACCTGGTCCGAGCCACACAAGTCACCCCATCTTGGATTCCCCTAGGTCTCTAGTTTTCAGAAATGCACAGGTTTGGTAGGTTTCCCTAGGTGGCGGCTGAGCTACAGGCCAATATCTACAGGTAGGCACTTTGCAAAAAACACCTCTATTTTCCTTCAAAAATTTGGCTGTGTCCACGTTGCGCTTTGGGGCGTTTCCTGTCGCGGGCGCTAGGCCTACCCACACAAGTGAGGTATCATTTTTATCGGGAGACGTGGGGGAACGCTGGGTGGAAGGAAATTTGTGGCTCCTCTCAGATTCCAGAACTTTCTGCCACAGAAATGTGAGGAGCATGTGTTTTTTTAGCCAAATTTTGAGGTTTGCAAAGGATTCTGGGTAACAGAATCTGGTCCGAGCCACACAAGTCACCCCATCTTGGATTCCCCTAGGTCTCTAGTTTTCAGAAATGCACAGGTTTCGTAGGTTTTTCCTAGGTGGCGGCTGAGCTACAGGCCAATATCTACAGGTAGGCACTTTGCAAAAAGCACCTCTGTTTTCCTTCAAAAATTTGGCTGTGTCCACGTTGCGTTTTGGGGCGTTTCCTGTCGCGGGCGCTAGGCCTACCCACACAAGTGAGGTATCATTTTTATCGGGAGACGTGGGGGAACGCTGGGTGGAAGGAAATTTGTGGCTCCTCTCAGATTCCAGAACTTTCTGCCACAGAAATGTGAGGAACATGTGTTTTTTTAGCCAAATTTTGAGGTTTGCAAAGGATTCTGGGTAACAGAACCTGGTCCGAGCCACACAAGTCACCCCATCTTGGATTCCCCTAGGTCTCTAGTTTTCAGAAATGCACAGGTTTGGTAGGTTTACCTAGGTGGCGGCTGAGCTACAGGCCAAAATCTACAGGTAGGCACTTTGCAAAAAACACCTCTGTTTTCCTTCAAAAATTTAGCTGTGTCCACGTTGCGCTTTGGGGCGTTTCCTGTCGCGGGCGCTAGGCCTACCCACACAAGTGAGGTATAATTTTTATCGGGAGACGTGGGGGAACGCTGGGTGGAACGAAATTTGTGGCTCCTCTCAGATTCCAGAACTTTCTGCCACAGAAATGTGAGGAGCATGTGTTTTTTTAGCCACATTTTGAGGTTTGCAAAGGATTCTGGGTAACAGAACCTGGTCCGAGCCACACAAGTCACCCCATCTTGGATTCCCCTAGGTCTCTAGTTTTCGGAAATGCACAGGTTTGGTAGGTTTCCCTAGGTGGCGGCTGAGCTACAGGCCAAAACCTACAGGTAGGCACTTTGCAAAAAACACCTCTGTTTTCCTTCAAAAATTTGGCTGTGTCCACGTTGCGCTTTGGGGCGTCTCCTGTCGCGGGCGCTAGGCCTACCCACACAAGTGAGGTATCATTTTTATCGGGAGACGTGGGGGAACGCTGGGTGGAAGGAATTTTGTGGCTCCTCTCAGATTCCAGAACTTTCTGCCACAGAAATGTGAGGAACGTGTTTTTTTAGCCACATTTTGAGGTTTGCAAAGGATTCTGGGTAACAGAACCTGGTCCGAGCCACACAAGTCACCCCATCTTGGATTCCCCTAGGTCTCTAGTTTTCAGAAATGCACAGGTTTGGTAGGTTTCCCTAGGTGGCGGCTGAGCTACAGGCCAAAATCTACAGGTAGGCACTTTGCAAAAAACACCTCTGTTTTCCTTAAAAAATTTGGCTGTGTCCACGTTGCGCTTTGGGGCGTTTCCTGTCGCGGGCGCTACGCCTACCCACACAAGTGAGGTATTATTTTTATCGGGAGGCGTGGGGGAACGCTGGGTGGAAGGAAATTTGTGGCTCCTCTCAGATTCCAGAACTTTCTGCCACAGAAATGTGAGGAACATGTGTTTTTTTAGCCAAATTTTGAGGTTTGCAAAGGATTCTGGGTAACAGAACCTGGTCCGAGCCACACAAGTCACCCCATCTTGGATTCCCCTAAGTCTCTAGTTTTCAGAAATGCACAGGTTTGGTAGGTTTCCCTAGGTGGCGGCTGATAGACAGGCCAAAATCTACAGGTAGGCACTTTGCAAAAAACACCTCTGTTTTCCTTAAAAAATTTAGCTGTGTCCACGTTGCGCTTTGGGGCGTTTCCTGTCGTGGGCGCTAGGCCTACCCACACAAGTGAGGTATCATTTTTAGAGGGAGACGTGGGGGAACGCTGGGTGGAAGGAAATTTGTGGCTTCTCTCAGATTCCAGAACTTTCTGCCACAGAAATGTGAGGAACATGTGTTTTGTTAGCCAAATTTTGAGGTTTGCAAAGGATTCTGGGTAACAGAACCTGGTCCGAGCCACACAAGTCACCCCATCTTGGATTCCCCTAGGTCTCTAGTTTTCAGAAATGCACAGGTTTGGTAGGTTTCCCTAGGTGGCGGCTGAGCTACAGGCCAAAATCTACAGGTAGGCACTTTGCAAAAAACACCTCTGTTTTCCTTCAAAAATTTGGCTGTGTCCACGTTGCGCTTCGGGGCGTTTCCTGTCGCGGGCGCTAGGCCTACCCACACAAGTGAGGTATCATTTTTATCGGGAGGTGTGGGGGAACGCTGGGTGCAAGGAAATTTGTGGCTCCTCTCAGATTCCAGAACTTTCTGCCACAGAAATGTGAGGAACATGTGTTTTATTAGCCAAATTTTGAGGTTTGCAAAGGATTCTGGGTAACAGAACCTGGTCCGAGCCACACAAGTCACCCCATCTTGGATTCCCCTAGGTCTCTAGTTTTCAGAAATGCACAGGTTTGGTAGGTTTCCCTAGGTGGCGGCTGAGCTACAGGCCAAAATCTACAGGTAGGCACTTTGCAAAAAACACCTCTGTTTTCCTTCAAAAATTTGGCTGTGTCCACGTTGCGCTTTGGGGCGTTTCCTGTCGCGGGCGCTAGGCCTACCCACACAAGTGAGGTATCATTTTTATCGGGAGACGTGGGGGAACGCTGGGTGGAAGGAAATTTGTGGCTCCTTTCAGATTCCAGAACTTTCTGCCACAGAAATGTGAGGAACATGTGTTTTTTTAGCCAAATTTTGAGGTTTGCAAAGGATTCTGGGTAACAGAACCTGGTCCGAGCCACACAAGTCACCCCATCTTGGATTCCCCTAGGTCTCTAGTTTTCAGAAATGCACAGGTTTGGTAGGTTTCCCTAGGTGGCGGCTGAGCTACAGGCCAATATCTACAGGTAGGCACTTTGCAAAAAACACCTCTATTTTCCTTCAAAAATTTGGCTGTGTCCACGTTGCGCTTTGGGGCGTTTCCTGTCGCGGGCGCTAGGCCTACCCACACAAGTGAGGTATCATTTTTATCGGGAGACGTGGGGGAACGCTGCGTGGAAGGAAATTTGTGGCTCCTCTCAGATTCCAGAACTTTCTGCCACAGAAATTTGAGGAACATGTGTTTTTTTAGCCACATTTTGAGGTTTGCAAAGGATTCTGGGTAACAGAACCTGGTCCGAGCCACACAAGTCACCCCATCTTGGATTCCCCTAGGTCTCTAGTTTTCAGAAATGCACAGGTTTGGTAGGTTTCCCTAGGTGGCGGCTGAGCTACAGGCCAAAATCTACAGGTAGGCACTTTGCAAAAAACACCTCTGTTTTCCTTCAAAAATTTGGCTGTGTCCACGTTGCGCTTTGGGGCGTTTCCTGTCGCGGGCGCTAGGCCTACCCACACAAGTGAGGTATCATTTTTATCGGGAGACGTGGGGGAACGCTGGGTGGAAGGAAATTTGTGGCTCCTCTCAGATTCCAGAACTTTCTGCCACAGAAATGTGAGGAGCATGTGTTTTTTTAGCCAAATTTTGAGGTTTGCAAAGGATTCTGGGTAACAGAATCTGGTCCGAGCCACACAAGTCACCCCATCTTGGATTCCCCTAGGTCTCTAGTTTTCAGAAATGCACAGGTTTCGTAGGTTTTTCCTAGGTGGCGGCTGAGCTACAGGCCAATATCTACAGGTAGGCACTTTGCAAAAAGCACCTCTGTTTTCCTTCAAAAATTTGGCTGTGTCCACGTTGCGTTTTGGGGCGTTTCCTGTCGCGGGCGCTAGGCCTACCCACACAAGTGAGGTATCATTTTTATCGGGAGACGTGGGGGAACGCTGGGTGGAAGGAAATTTGTGGCTCCTCTCAGATTCCAGAACTTTCTGCCACAGAAATGTGAGGAACATGTGTTTTTTTAGCCAAATTTTGAGGTTTGCAAAGGATTCTGGGTAACAGAACCTGGTCCGAGCCACACAAGTCACCCCATCTTGGATTCCCCTAGGTCTCTAGTTTTCAGAAATGCACAGGTTTGGTAGGTTTACCTAGGTGGCGGCTGAGCTACAGGCCAAAATCTACAGGTAGGCACTTTGCAAAAAACACCTCTGTTTTCCTTCAAAAATTTAGCTGTGTCCACGTTGCGCTTTGGGGCGTTTCCTGTCGCGGGCGCTAGGCCTACCCACACAAGTGAGGTATAATTTTTATCGGGAGACGTGGGGGAACGCTGGGTGGAACGAAATTTGTGGCTCCTCTCAGATTCCAGAACTTTCTGCCACAGAAATGTGAGGAGCATGTGTTTTTTTAGCCACATTTTGAGGTTTGCAAAGGATTCTGGGTAACAGAACCTGGTCCGAGCCACACAAGTCACCCCATCTTGGATTCCCCTAGGTCTCTAGTTTTCGGAAATGCACAGGTTTGGTAGGTTTCCCTAGGTGGCGGCTGAGCTACAGGCCAAAACCTACAGGTAGGCACTTTGCAAAAAACACCTCTGTTTTCCTTCAAAAATTTGGCTGTGTCCACGTTGCGCTTTGGGGCGTCTCCTGTCGCGGGCGCTAGGCCTACCCACACAAGTGAGGTATCATTTTTATCGGGAGACGTGGGGGAACGCTGGGTGGAAGGAATTTTGTGGCTCCTCTCAGATTCCAGAACTTTCTGCCACAGAAATGTGAGGAACGTGTTTTTTTAGCCACATTTTGAGGTTTGCAAAGGATTCTGGGTAACAGAACCTGGTCCGAGCCACACAAGTCACCCCATCTTGGATTCCCCTAGGTCTCTAGTTTTCAGAAATGCACAGGTTTGGTAGGTTTCCCTAGGTGGCGGCTGAGCTACAGGCCAAAATCTACAGGTAGGCACTTTGCAAAAAACACCTCTGTTTTCCTTAAAAAATTTGGCTGTGTCCACGTTGCGCTTTGGGGCGTTTCCTGTCGCGGGCGCTACGCCTACCCACACAAGTGAGGTATTATTTTTATCGGGAGGCGTGGGGGAACGCTGGGTGGAAGGAAATTTGTGGCTCCTCTCAGATTCCAGAACTTTCTGCCACAGAAATGTGAGGAACATGTGTTTTTTTAGCCAAATTTTGAGGTTTGCAAAGGATTCTGGGTAACAGAACCTGGTCCGAGCCACACAAGTCACCCCATCTTGGATTCCCCTAAGTCTCTAGTTTTCAGAAATGCACAGGTTTGGTAGGTTTCCCTAGGTGGCGGCTGATAGACAGGCCAAAATCTACAGGTAGGCACTTTGCAAAAAACACCTCTGTTTTCCTTAAAAAATTTAGCTGTGTCCACGTTGCGCTTTGGGGCGTTTCCTGTCGTGGGCGCTAGGCCTACCCACACAAGTGAGGTATCATTTTTAGAGGGAGACGTGGGGGAACGCTGGGTGGAAGGAAATTTGTGGCTTCTCTCAGATTCCAGAACTTTCTGCCACAGAAATGTGAGGAACATGTGTTTTGTTAGCCAAATTTTGAGGTTTGCAAAGGATTCTGGGTAACAGAACCTGGTCCGAGCCACACAAGTCACCCCATCTTGGATTCCCCTAGGTCTCTAGTTTTCAGAAATGCACAGGTTTGGTAGGTTTCCCTAGGTGGCGGCTGAGCTACAGGCCAAAATCTACAGGTAGGCACTTTGCAAAAAACACCTCTGTTTTCCTTCAAAAATTTGGCTGTGTCCACGTTGCGCTTTGGGGCGTTTCCTGTTGCGGGCGCTAGGCCTACCCACACAAGTGAGGTATCATTTTTATCGGGAGGCGTGGGGGAACGCTGGGTGGAAGGAAATTTGTGGCTCCTCTCAGATTCCAGAACTTTCTGCCACAGAAATGTGAGGAACATGTGTTTTTTTAGCCAAATTTTGAGGTTTGCAAAGGATTCTGGGTAACAGAACCTGGTCCGAGCCACACAGGTCACCCCATCTTGGATTCCCCTAGGTCTCTAGTTTTCAGAAATGCACAGGTTTGGTAGGTTTCCCTAGGTGGCGGCTGTGCTACAGGCCAAAATCTACAGGTAGGCACTTTGCAAAAAACACCTCTGTTTTCCTTCAAAAATTTGGCTGTGTCCACGTTGCGCTTTGGGGCGTTTCCTGACGCGGGCGCTAGGCCTACCCACACAAGTGAGGTATGATTTTTATCGGGAGACGTGGGGGAACGCTGGGTGGAAGGAAATTTGTGGCTCCTCTCAGATTCCAGAACTTTCTGCTACAGAAATGTGAGGAGCATGTGTTTTTTTAGCCAAATTTTGAGGTTTGCAAAGGATTCTGGGTAACAGAACCTGGTCCGAGCCACACAAGTCACCACATCTTGGATTCCCCTAGGTCTCTAGTTTTCAGAAATGCACGGGTTTGGTAGGTTTCCCTACGTGGCGGCTGAGCTACAGGCCAAAATCTACAGGTAGGCACTTTGCAAAAAACACCTCTGTTTTCCTTCAAAAATTTTGCTTTGTCCACGTTGCGCTTTGGGGCGTTTCCTGTCGCGGGCGCTAGGCCTACCCACACAAGTGAGGTATAATTTTTAGAGGGAGACGTGGGGGAACGCTGGGTGGAAGGAAATTTGTGGCTTCTCTCAGATTCCAGAACTTTCTGCCACAGAAATGTGAGGAACATGTGTTTTGTTAGCCAAATTTTGAGGTTTGCAAAGGATTCTGGGTAACAGAATCTGGTCCGAGCCACACAAGTCACCCCATCTTGGATTCCCCTAGGTCTCTAGTTTTCAGAAATGCACAGGTTTGGTAGGTTTCCCTAGGTGGCGGCTGAGCTACAGGCCAAAATCTACAGGTAGGCACTTTGCAAAAAACACCTCTGTTTTCCTTAAAAAATTTGGCTGTGTCCACGTTGCGCTTTGGGGCGTTTCCTGTCGCGGGCGCTAGGCCTACCCACACAAGTGAGGTATCATTTTTATCGGGAGGCGTGGGGGAACGCTGGGTGGAAGGAAATTTGTGGCGCCTCTCAGATTCCAGAACTTTCTGCCACAGAAATGTGAGGAACATGTGTTTTTTTAGCCAAATTTTGAGGTTTGCAAAGGATTCTGGGTAACAGAACCTGGTCCGAGCCACACAAGTCACCCCATCTTGGATTCCCCTAGGTCTCTAGTTTTCAGAAATGCACAGGTTTGGTAGGTTTCCCTAGGTGGCGGCTGAGCTACAGGCCAAAATCTACAGGTAGGCACTTTGCAAAAAACACCTCTGTTTTCCTTCAAAAATTTGGCTGTGTCCACGTTAGGCTTTGGGGCGTTTCCTGTCGCGGGCGCTAGGCCTACCCACACAAGTGAGGTATCATTTTGATCGGGAGACGTGGGGGAACACTGGGTGGAAGGAAATTTGTGGCTCCTCTCAGATTCCAGAACTTTCTGCCACAGAAATGTGAGTAACATGTGTTTTTTAGCCAAATTTTGAGGTTTGCAAAGGATTCTGGGTAACAGAATCTGGTCCGAGCCACACAAGTCACCCCATCTTGGATTCCCCTAGGTCTCTAGTTTTCAGAAGTGCACAGGTTTGGTAGGTTTCCCTAGGTGGCGGCTGAGCTACAGGCCAAAATCTACAGGTAGGCACTTTGCAAAAAACACCTCTGTTTTCCTTCAAAAATTTGGCTGTGTCCACGTTGCGTTTTGGGGCATTTCCTGTCGCGGGCGCTAGGCCTACCCACACAAGTGAGGTATCATTTTTATCGGGAGACGTGGGGGAACGCTGGGTGGAAGGAATTTTGTGGCTCCTCTCAGATTCCAGAACTTTCTGCCACAGAAATGTGAGGAACATGTGTTTTTTTAGCCAAATTTTGAGGTTTGCAAAGGATTCTGGGTAACAGAACCTGGTCCGAGCCACACAAGTCACCCCATCTTGGATTCCCCTAGGTCTCTAGTTTTCAGAAATGCACAGATTTGGTAGGTTTCCCTAGGTGGCGGCTGAGCGACAGGCCAAAATCTACAGGTAGGCACTTTGGAAAAAACACCTCTGTTTTCCTTCAAAAATTTGGCTGTGTCCACGTTGCGCTTTGGGGCGTTTCCTGTCACGGGCGCTAGGCCTACCCACACAAGTGAGGTATCATTTTTATCGGGAGGCGTGGGGGAACGCTGGGTGGAAGGAAATTTGTGGCTCCTCTCAGATTCCAGAACTTTCTGCCACAGAAATGTGAGGAACATGTGTTTTTTTAGCCAAATTTTGAGGTTTGCAAAGGATTCTGGGTAACAGAACCTGGTCCGAGCCACACAAGTCACCCCATCTTGGATTCCCCTAGGTCTCTAGTTTTCAGAAATGCACAGGTTTGGTAGGTTTCCCTAGGTGGCGGCTGAGCTACAGGCCAAAATCTACAGGTAGGCACTTTGCAAGAAACACCTCTGTTTTCCTTCAAAAATTTGGCTGTGTCCACGTTAGGCTGTGGGGCGTTTCCTGTCGCGGGCGCTAGGCCTACCCACACAAGTGAGGTATCATTTTGATCGGGAGACGTGGGGGAACGCTGGGTGGAAGGAAATTTGTGGCTCCTCTCAGATTCCAGAACTTTCTGCCACAGAAATGTGAGTAACATGTGTTTTTTAGCCAAATTTTGAGGTTTGCAAAGGATTCTGGGTAACAGAATCTGGTCCGAGCCACACAAGTCACCCCATCTTGGATTCCCCTAGGTCTCTAGTTTTCAGAAATGCACAGGTTTGGTAGGTTTCCCTAGGTGGCGGCTGAGCTACAGGCCAAAATCTACAGGTAGGCACTTTGCAAAAAACACCTCTGTTTTCCTTCAAAAATTTGGCTGTGTCCACGTTGCGTTTTGGGGCGTTTCCTGTCGCGGGCGCTAGGCCTACCCACACAAGTGAGGTATCATTTTTATCGGGAGACGTGGGGGAACGCTGGGTGGAAGGAATTTTGTGGCTCCTCTCAGATTCCAGAACTTTCTGCCACAGAAATGTGAGGAACATGTGTTTTTTTAGCCAAATTTTGAGGTTTGCAAAGGATTCTGGGTAACAGAACCTGGTCCGAGCCACACAAGTCACCCCATCTTGGATTCCCCTAGGTCTCTAGTTTTCAGAAATGCACAGGTTTGGTAGGTTTCCCTAGGTGGCGGCTGAGCTACAGGCCAAAACCTACAGGCCAAAACCTACAGGTAGGCACTTTGCAAAAAACACCTCTGTTTTCCTTCAAAAATTTGGCTGTGTCCACGTTGCGCTTTGGGGCGTCTCCTGTCGCGGGCGCTAGGCCTACCCACACAAGTGAGGTATCATTTTTATCGGGAGACGTGGGGGAACGCTGGGTGGAAGGAATTTTGTGGCTCCTCTCAGATTCCAGAACTTTCTGCCACAGAAATGTGAGGAACGTGTTTTTTTAGCCACATTTTGAGGTTTGCAAAGGATTCTGGGTAACAGAACCTGGTCCGAGCCACACAAGTCACCCCATCTTGGATTCCCCTAGGTCTCTAGTTTTCAGAAATGCACAGGTTTGGTAGGTTTCCCTAGGTGGCGGCTGAGCTACAGGCCAAAATCTACAGGTAGGCACTTTGCAAAAAACACCTCTGTTTTCCTTCAAAAATTTGGCTGTGTCCACGTTGCGTTTTGGGGCGTTTCCTGTCGCGGGCGCTAGGCCTACCCACACAAGTGAGGTATCATTTTTATCGGGAGACGTGGGGGAACGCTGGGTGGAAGGAATTTTGTGGCTCCTCTCAGATTCCAGAACTTTCTGCCACAGAAATGTGAGGAACATGTGTTTTTTTAGCCAAATTTTGAGGTTTGCAAAGGATTCTGGGTAACAGAACCTGGTCCGAGCCACACAAGTCACCCCATCTTGGATTCCCCTAGGTCTCTAGTTTTCAGAAATGCACAGGTTTGGTAGGTTTCCCTAGGTGGCGGCTGAGCTACAGGCCAAAACCTACAGGCCAAAACCTACAGGTAGGCACTTTGCAAAAAACACCTCTGTTTTCCTTCAAAAATTTGGCTGTGTCCACGTTGCGCTTTGGGGCGTCTCCTGTCGCGGGCGCTAGGCCTACCCACACAAGTGAGGTATCATTTTTATCGGGAGACGTGGGGGAACGCTGGGTGGAAGGAATTTTGTGGCTCCTCTCAGATTCCAGAACTTTCTGCCACAGAAATGTGAGGAACGTGTTTTTTTAGCCACATTTTGAGGTTTGCAAAGGATTCTGGGTAACAGAACCTGGTCCGAGCCACACAAGTCACCCCATCTTGGATTCCCCTAGGTCTCTAGTTTTCAGAAATGCACAGGTTTGGTAGGTTTCCCTAGGTGGCGGCTGAGCTACAGGCCAAAATCTACAGGTAGGCACTTTGCAAAAAACACCTCTGTTTTCCTTAAAAAATTTGGCTGTGTCCACGTTGCGCTTTGGGGCGTTTCCTGTCGCGGGCGCTACGCCTACCCACACAAGTGAGGTATCATTTTTATCGGAAGGCGTGGGGGAACGCTGCGTGGAAGGAAATTTGTGGCTCCTCTCAGATTCCAGAACTTTCTGCCACAGAAATGTGAGGAACATGTGTTTTTTTAGCCAAATTTTGAGGTTTGCAAAGGATTCTGGGTAACAGAACCTGGTCCGAGCCACACAAGTCACCCCATCTTGGATTCCCCTAAGTCTCTAGTTTTCAGAAATGCACAGGTTTGGTAGGTTTCCCTAGGTGGCGGCTGATCTACAGGCCAAAATCTACAGGTAGGCACTTTGCAAAAAACACCTCTGTTTTCCTTAAAAAATTTAGCTGTGTCCACGTTGCGCTTTGGGGCGTTTCCTGTCGTGGGCGCTAGGCCTACCCACACAAGTGAGGTATCATTTTTAGAGGGAGACGTGGGGGAACGCTGGGTGGAAGGAAATTTGTGGCTTCTCTCAGATTCCAGAACTTTCTGCCACAGAAATGTGAGGAACATGTGTTTTTTAGCCAAATTTTGAGGTTTGCAAAGGATTCTGGGTAACAGAATCTGGTCCGAGCCACACAAGTCACCCCATCTTGGATTCCCCTAGGTCTCTAGTTTTCAGAAATGCACAGGTTTGGTAGGTTTCCCTAGGTGGCGGCTGAGCTACAGGCCAAAATCTACAGGTAGGCACTTTGCAAAAAACACCTCTGTTTTCCTTCAAAAATTTGGCTGTGTCCACGTTGCGCTTTGGGGCGTTTCCTGTCGCGGGCGCTAGGCCTACCCACACAAGTGAGGTATCATTTTTATCGGGAGGCGTGGGGGAACGCTGGGTGGAAGGAAATTTGTGGCTCCTCTCAGATTCCAGAACTTTCTGCCACAGAAATGTGAGGAACATGTGTTTTTTTAGCCAAATTTTGAGGTTTGCAAAGGATTCTGGGTAACAGAACCTGGTCCGAGCCACACAAGTCACCCCATCTTGGATTCCCCTAGGTCTCTAGTTTTCAGAAATGCACAGGTTTGGTAGGTTTCCCTAGGTGGCGGCTGAGCTACAGGCCAAAATCTACAGGTAGGCACTTTGCAAAAAACACCTCTGTTTTCCTTCAAAAATTTGGCTGTGTCCACGTTAGGCTTTGGGGCGTTTCCTGTCGCGGGCGCTAGGCCTACCCACACAAGTGAGGTATCATTTTGATCGGGAGACGTGGGGGAACGCTGGGTGGAAGGAAATTTGTGGCTCCTCTCAGATTCCAGAACTTTCTGCCACAGAAATGTGAGTAACATGTGTTTTTTAGCCAAATTTTGAGGTTTGCAAAGGATTCTGGGTAACAGAATCTGGTCCGAGCCACACAAGTCACCCCATCTTGGATTCCCCTAGGTCTCTAGTTTTCAGAAATGCACAGGTTTGGTAGGTTTCCCTAGGTGGCGGCTGAGCTACAGGCCAAAATCTACAGGTAGGCACTTTGCAAAAAACACCTCTGTTTTCCTTCAAAAATTTGGCTGTGTCCACGTTGCGTTTTGGGGCATTTCTTGTCGCGGGCGCTAGGCCTACCCACACAAGTGAGGTATCATTTTTATCGGGAGACGTGGGGGAACGCTGGGTGGAAGGAATTTTGTGGCTCCTCTCAGATTCCAGAACTTTCTGCCACAGAAATGTGAGGAACATGTGTTTTTTTAGCCAAATTTTGAGGTTTGCAAAGGATTCTGGGTAACAGAACCTGGTCCGAGCCACACAAGTCACCCCATCTTGGATTCCCCTAGGTCTCTAGTTTTCAGAAATGCACAGGTTTGGTAGGTTTCCCTAGGTGGCGGCTGAGCTACAGGCCAAAATCTACAGGTAGGCACTTTGGAAAAAACACCTCTGTTTTCCTTCAAAAATTTGGCTGTGTCCACGTTGCGCTTTGGGGCGTTTCCTGTCACGGGCGCTAGGCCTACCCACACAAGTGAGGTATCATTTTTATCGGGAGGCGTGGGGGAACGCTGGGTGGAAGGAAATTTGTGGCTCCTCTCAGATTCCAGAACTTTCTGCCACAGAAATGTGAGGAACATGTGTTTTTTTAGCCAAATTTTGAGGTTTGCAAAGGATTCTGGGTAACAGAACCTGGTCCGAGCCACACAAGTCACCCCATCTTGGATTCCCCTAGGTCTCTAGTTTTCAGAAATGCACAGGTTTGGTAGGTTTCCCTAGGTGGTGGCTGAGCTACAGGCCAAAATCTACAGGTAGGCACTTTGCAAAAAACACCTCTGTTTTCCTTCAAAAATTTGGCTGTGTCCACGTTAGGCTTTGGGGCGTTTCCTGTCGCGGGCGCTAGGCCTACCCACACAAGTGAGGTATCATTTTGATCGGGAGACGTGGGGGAACGCTGGGTGGAAGGAAATTTGTGGCTCCTCTCAGATTCCAGAACTTTCTGCCACAGAAATGTGAGTAACATGTGTTTTTTAGCCACATTTTGAGGTTTGCAAAGGATTCTGGGTAACAGAATCTGGTCCGAGCCACACAAGTCACCCCATCTTGGATTCCCCTAGGTCTCTAGTTTTCAGAAATGCACAGGTTTGGTAGGTTTCCCTAGGTGGCGGCTGAGCTACAGGCCAAAATCTACAGGTAGGCACTTTGCAAAAAACACCTCTGTTTTCCTTAAAAAATTTGGCTGTGTCCACGTTGCGCTTTGGGGCGTTTCCTGTCGCGGGCGCTACGCCTACCCACACAAGTGAGGTATCATTTTTATCGGGAGGCGTGGGGGAACGCTGGGTGGAAGGAAATTTGTGGCTCCTCTCAGATTCCAGAACTTTCTGCCACAGAAATGTGAGGAACATGTGTTTTTTTAGCCAAATTTTGAGGTTTGCCAAGGATTCTGGGTAACAGAACCTGGTCCGAGCCACACAAGTCACCCCATCTTGGATTCCCCTAAGTCTCTAGTTTTCAGAAATGCACAGGTTTGGTAGGTTTCCCTAGGTGGCGGCTGATCTACAGGCCAAAATCTACAGGTAGGCACTTTGCAAAAAACACCTCTGTTTTCCTTAAAAAATTTAGCTGTGTCCACGTTGCGCTTTGGGGCGTTTCCTGTCGTGGGCGCTAGGCCTACCCACACAAGTGAGGTATCATTTTTAGAGGGAGACGTGGGGGAACGCTGGGTGGAAGGAAATTTGTGGCTTCTCTCAGATTCCAGAACTTTCTGCCACAGAAATGTGAGGAACATGTGTTTTGTTAGCCAAATTTTGAGGTTTGCAAAGGATTCTGGGTAACAGAACCTGGTCCGAGCCACACAAGTCACCCCATCTTGGATTCCCCTAGGTCTCTAGTTTTCAGAAATGCACAGGTTTGGTAGGTTTCCCTAGGTGGCGGCTGAGCTACAGGCCAAAATCTACAGGTAGGCACTTTGCAAAAAACACCTCTGTTTTCCTTCAAAAATTTGGCTGTGTCCACGTTGCGCTTTGGGGCGTTTCCTGTCGCGGGCGCTAGGCCTACCCACACAAGTGAGGTATCATTTTTATCGGGAGGCGTGGGGGAACGCTGGGTGGAAGGAAATTTGTGGCTCCTCTCAGATTCCAGAACTTTCTGCCACAGAAATGTGAGGAACATGTGTTTTTTTAGCCAAATTTTGAGGTTTGCAAAGGATTCTGGGTAACAGAACCTGGTCCGAGCCACACAAGTCACCCCATCTTGGATTCCCCTAGGTCTCTAGTTTTCAGAAATGCACAGGTTTGGTAGGTTTCCCTAGGTGGCGGCTGAGCTACAGGCCAAAATCTACAGGTAGGCACTTTGCAAAAAACACCTCTGTTTTCCTTCAAAAATTTGGCTGTGTCCACGTTAGGCTTTGGGGCGTTTCCTGTCGCGGGCGCTAGGCCTACCCACACAAGTGAGGTATCATTTTGATCGGGAGACGTGGGGGAACGCTGGGTGGAAGGAAATTTGTGGCTCCTCTCAGATTCCAGAACTTTCTGCCACAGAAATGTGAGTAACATGTATTTTTTAGCCAAATTTTGAGGTTTGCAAAGGATTCTGGGTAACAGAATCTGGTCCGAGCCACACAAGTCACCCCATCTTGGATTCCCCTAGGTCTCTAGTTTTCAGAAATGCACAGGTTTGGTAGGTTTCCCTAGGTGGCGGCTGAGCTACAGGCCAAAATCTACAGGTAGGCACTTTGCAAAAAACACCTCTGTTTTCCTTCAAAAATTTGGCTGTGTCCACGTTAGGCTTTGGGGCGTTTCCTGTCACGGGCGCTAGGCCTACCCACACAAGTGAGGTATCATTTTTATCGGGAGGCGTGGGGGAACGCTGGGTGGAAGGAAATTTGTGGCTCCTCTCAGATTCCAGAACTTTCTGCCACAGAAATGTGAGGAACATGTGTTTTTTTAGCCAAATTTTGAGGTTTGCAAAGGATTCTGGGTAACAGAACCTGGTCCGAGCCACACAAGTCACCCCATCTTGGATTCCCCTAGGTCTCTAGTTTTCAGAAATGCACAGGTTTGGTAGGTTTCCCTAGGTGGCGGCTGAGCTACAGGCCAAAATCTACAGGTAGGCACTTTGCAAAAAACACCTCTGTTTTCCTTCAAAAATTTGGCTGTGTCCACGTTAGGCTTTGGGGCGTTTCCTGTCGCGGGCGCTAGGCCTACCCACACAAGTGAGGTATCATTTTGATCGGGAGACGTGGGGGAACGCTGGGTGGAAGGAAATTTGTGGCTCCTCTCAGATTCCAGAACTTTCTGCCACAGAAATGTGAGTAACATGTGTTTTTTAGCCAAATTTTGAGGTTTGCAAAGGATTCTGGGTAACAGAATCTGGTCCGAGCCACACAAGTCACCCCATCTTGGATTCCCCTAGGTCTCTAGCTTTCAGAAATGCACAGGTTTGGTAGGTTTCCCTAGGTGGCGGCTGAGCTACAGGCCAAAATCTACAGGTAGGCACTTTGCAAAAAACACCTCTGTTTTCCTTCAAAAATTTGGCTGTGTCCACGTTGCGTTTTGGGGCGTTTCCTGTCGCGGGCGCTAGGCCTACCCACACAAGTGAGGTATCATTTTTATCGGGAGACGTGGGGGAACGCTGGGTGGAAGGAATTTTGTGGCTCCTCTCAGATTCCAGAACTTTCTGCCACAGAAATGTGAGGAACATGTGTTTTTTTAGCCAAATTTTGAGGTTTGCAAAGGATTCTGGGTAACAGAACCTGGTCCGAGCCACACAAGTCACCCCATCTTGGATTCCCCTAGGTCTCTAGTTTTCAGAAATGCACAGGTTTGGTAGGTTTCCCTAGGTGGCGGCTGAGCTACAGGCCAAAATCTACAGGTAGGCACTTTGCAAAAAACACCTCTGTTTTCCTTAAAAAATTTGGCTGTGTCCACGTTGCGCTTTGGGGCGTTTCCTGTCGCGGGCGCTAGGCCTACCCACACAAGTGAGGTATCATTTTTATCGGGAGGCGTGGGGGAACGCTGGGTGGAAGGAAATTTGTGGCTCCTCTCAGATTCCAGAACTTTCTGCCACAGAAATGTGAGGAGCATGTGTTTTTTTAGCCAAATTTTGAGGTTTGCAAAGGATTCTGGGTAACAGAACCTGGTCCGAGCCACACAAGTCACCCCATCTTGGATTCCCCTAGGTCTCTAGTTTTCAGAAATGCACAGGTTTGGTAGGTTTCCCTAGGTGGCGGCTGAGCTACAGGCCAAAATCTACAGGTAGGCACTTTGCAAAAAACACCTCTGTTTTCCTTCAAAAATTTGGCTGTGTCCACGTTGCGCTTTGGGGCGTTTCCTGTCGCGGGCGCTAGGCCTACCCACACAAGTGAGGTATCATTTTTATCGGGAGGTGTGGGGGAATGCTGAGTGGAAGGAAATTTGTGGCTCCTCTCAGATTCCAGAACTTTCTGCCACAGAAATGTGAGGAACATGTGTTTTTTTAGCCAAATTTTGAGGTTTGCAAAGGATTCTGGGTAACAGAACCTGGACCGAGCCACACAAGTCACCCCATCTTGGATTCCCCTAGGTCTCTAGTTTTCAGAAATGCACAGGTTTGGTAGGTTTCCCTAGGTGGCGGCTGAGCTACAGGCCAAAATCTACAGGTAGGCACTTTGCAAAAAACACCTCTGTTTTCCTTCAAAAATTTAGCTGTGTCCACGTTGCGCTTTGGGGCGTTTCCTGTCGCGGGCGCTAGGCCTACCCACACAAGTGAGGTATCATTTTTATCAGGAGACGTGGGGGAACGCTGGGTGGAAGGAAATTTGTGGCTCCTCTCAGATTCCAGAACTTTCTGCCACAGAAATGTGAGGAGCATGTGCTTTTTTAGCCAAATTTTGAGGTTTGCAAAGGATTCTGGGTAACAGAACCTGGTCCGAGCCACACAAGTCACCCCATCTTGGATTCCCCTAGGTCTCTAGTTTTGAGAAATGCACAGGTTTGGTAGGTTTCCCTAGGTGGCGGCTGAGCTACAGGCCAAAATCTACAGGTAGGCACTTTGCAAAAAACACCTCTGTTTTCCTTCAAAAATTTGGCTGTGTCCACGTTGCGCTTTGGGGCATTTCCCTTCGCGGGCGCTAGGCCTACCCACACAAGTGAGGCATCATTTTTATCGGGAGACGTGGGGGAACGCTGGGTGGAAGGAAATTTGTGGCTCCTCTCAGATTCCAGAACTTTCTGCCACAGAAATGTGAGGAACATATGTGGTTTTAGCCAAATTTTGAGGTTTGCAAAGGATTCTGGGTAACAGAACCTGGTCCGAGCCACACAAGTCACCCCATCTTGGATTCCCCTAGGTCTCTAGTTTTCAGAAATGCACAGGTTTGGTAGGTTTCCCAAGGTGGCGGCTGAGCTACAGGCCAAAATCTACAGGTAGGCACTTTGCAAAAAACACCTCTGTTTTCCTTCAAAAATTTGGCTGTGTCCACGTTGCGCTTCGGGGCGTTTCCTGTCGCGGGCGCTAGGCCTACCCACACAAGTGAGGTATCATTTTTATCCGGAGGTGTGGGGGAACGCTGGGTGCAAGGAAATTTGTGGCTCCTCTCAGATTCCAGAACTTTCTGCCAAAGAAATGTGAGGAACATGTGTTTTATAAGCCAAATTTTGAGGTTTGCAAAGGATTCTGGGTAACAGAACCTGGTCCGAGCCACACAAGTCACCCCATCATGGATTCCCCTAGGTCTCTAGTTTTCAGAAATGCACAGGTTTGGTAGGTTTCCCTAGGTGGCGGCTGAGCTACAGGCCAAAATCTACAGGTAGGCACTTTGCAAAAAACACCTCTGTTTTCCTTCAAAAATTTGGCTGTGTCCACGTTGCGCTTTGGGGCGTTTCCTGTCGCGGGCGCTAGGCCTACCCACACAAGTGAGGTATCATTTTTATCGGGAGATGTGGGGGAACGCTGGGTGGAAGGAAATTTGTGGCTCCTTTCAGATTCCAGAACTTTCTGCCACAGAAATGTGAGGAACATGTGTTTTTTTAGCCAAATTTTGAGCTTTGCAAAGGATTCTGGGTAACAGAACCTGGTCCGAGCCACACAAGTCACCCCATCTTGGATTCCCCTAGGTCTCTAGTTTTCAGAAATGCACAGGTTTGGTAGGTTTCCCTAGGTGGCGGCTGAGCTACAGGCCAATATCTACAGGTAGGCACTTTGCAAAAAACACCTCTATTTTCCTTCAAAAATTTGGCTGTGTCCACGTTGCGCTTTGGGGCGTTTCCTGTCGCGGGCGCTAGGCCTACCCACACAAGTGAGGTATCATTTTTATCGGGAGACGTGGGGGAACGCTGCGTGGAAGGAAATTTGTGGCTCCTCTCAGATTCCAGAACTTTCTGCCACAGAAATTTGAGGAACATGTGTTTTTTTAGCCACATTTTGAGGTTTGCAAAGGATTCTGGGTAACAGAACCTGGTCCGAGCCACACAAGTCACCCCATCTTGGATTCCCCTAGGTCTCTAGTTTTCAGAAATGCACAGGTTTGGTAGGTTTCCCTAGGTGGCGGCTGAGCTACAGGCCAAAATCTACAGGTAGGCACTTTGCAAAAAACACCTCTGTTTTCCTTCAAAAATTTGGCTGTGTCCACGTTGCGCTTTGGGGCGTTTCCTGTCGCGGGCGCTAGGCCTACCCACACAAGTGAGGTATCATTTTTATCGGGAGACGTGGGGGAACGCTGGGTGGAAGGAAATTTGTGGCTCCTCTCAGATTCCAGAACTTTCTGCCACAGAAATGTGAGGAGCATGTGTTTTTTTAGCCAAATTTTGAGGTTTGCAAAGGATTCTGGGTAACAGAATCTGGTCCGAGCCACACAAGTCACCCCATCTTGGATTCCCCTAGGTCTCTAGTTTTCAGAAATGCACAGGTTTCGTAGGTTTTTCCTAGGTGGCGGCTGAGCTACAGGCCAATATCTACAGGTAGGCACTTTGCAAAAAGCACCTCTGTTTTCCTTCAAAAATTTGGCTGTGTCCACGTTGCGTTTTGGGGCGTTTCCTGTCGCGGGCGCTAGGCCTACCCACACAAGTGAGGTATCATTTTTATCGGGAGACGTGGGGGAACGCTGGGTGGAAGGAAATTTGTGGCTCCTCTCAGATTCCAGAACTTTCTGCCACAGAAATGTGAGGAACATGTGTTTTTTTAGCCAAATTTTGAGGTTTGCAAAGGATTCTGGGTAACAGAACCTGGTCCGAGCCACACAAGTCACCCCATCTTGGATTCCCCTAGGTCTCTAGTTTTCAGAAATGCACAGGTTTGGTAGGTTTACCTAGGTGGCGGCTGAGCTACAGGCCAAAATCTACAGGTAGGCACTTTGCAAAAAACACCTCTGTTTTCCTTCAAAAATTTAGCTGTGTCCACGTTGCGCTTTGGGGCGTTTCCTGTCGCGGGCGCTAGGCCTACCCACACAAGTGAGGTATAATTTTTATCGGGAGACGTGGGGGAACGCTGGGTGGAACGAAATTTGTGGCTCCTCTCAGATTCCAGAACTTTCTGCCACAGAAATGTGAGGAGCATGTGTTTTTTTAGCCACATTTTGAGGTTTGCAAAGGATTCTGGGTAACAGAACCTGGTCCGAGCCACACAAGTCACCCCATCTTGGATTCCCCTAGGTCTCTAGTTTTCGGAAATGCACAGGTTTGGTAGGTTTCCCTAGGTGGCGGCTGAGCTACAGGCCAAAACCTACAGGTAGGCACTTTGCAAAAAACACCTCTGTTTTCCTTCAAAAATTTGGCTGTGTCCACGTTGCGCTTTGGGGCGTCTCCTGTCGCGGGCGCTAGGCCTACCCACACAAGTGAGGTATCATTTTTATCGGGAGACGTGGGGGAACGCTGGGTGGAAGGAATTTTGTGGCTCCTCTCAGATTCCAGAACTTTCTGCCACAGAAATGTGAGGAACGTGTTTTTTTAGCCACATTTTGAGGTTTGCAAAGGATTCTGGGTAACAGAACCTGGTCCGAGCCACACAAGTCACCCCATCTTGGATTCCCCTAGGTCTCTAGTTTTCAGAAATGCACAGGTTTGGTAGGTTTCCCTAGGTGGCGGCTGAGCTACAGGCCAAAATCTACAGGTAGGCACTTTGCAAAAAACACCTCTGTTTTCCTTAAAAAATTTGGCTGTGTCCACGTTGCGCTTTGGGGCGTTTCCTGTCGCGGGCGCTACGCCTACCCACACAAGTGAGGTATTATTTTTATCGGGAGGCGTGGGGGAACGCTGGGTGGAAGGAAATTTGTGGCTCCTCTCAGATTCCAGAACTTTCTGCCACAGAAATGTGAGGAACATGTGTTTTTTTAGCCAAATTTTGAGGTTTGCAAAGGATTCTGGGTAACAGAACCTGGTCCGAGCCACACAAGTCACCCCATCTTGGATTCCCCTAAGTCTCTAGTTTTCAGAAATGCACAGGTTTGGTAGGTTTCCCTAGGTGGCGGCTGATCTACAGGCCAAAATCTACAGGTAGGCACTTTGCAAAAAACACCTCTGTTTTCCTTAAAAAATTTGGCTGTGTCCACGTTGCGCTTTGGGGCGTTTCCTGTCGTGGGCGCTAGGCCTACCCACACAAGTGAGGTATCATTTTTAGAGGGAGACGTGGGGGAACGCTGGGTGGAAGGAAATTTGTGGCTTCTCTCAGATTCCAGAACTTTCTGCCACAGAAATGTGAGGAACATGTGTTTTGTTAGCCAAATTTTGAGGTTTGCAAAGGATTCTGGGTAACAGAACCTGGTCCGAGCCACACAAGTCACCCCATCTTGGATTCCCCTAGGTCTCTAGTTTTCAGAAATGCACAGGTTTGGTAGGTTTCCCTAGGTGGCGGCTGAGCTACAGGCCAAAATCTACAGGTAGGCACTTTGCAAAAAACACCTCTGTTTTCCTTCAAAAATTTGGCTGTGTCCACGTTGCGCTTTGGGGCGTTTCCTGTCGCGGGCGCTAGGCCTACCCACACAAGTGAGGTATCATTTTTATCGGGAGGCGTGGGGGAACGCTGGGTGGAAGGAAATTTGTGGCTCCTCTCAGATTCCAGAACTTTCTGCCACAGAAATGTGAGTAACATGTGTTTTTTTTAGCCAAATTTTGAGGTTTGCAAAGGATTCTGGGTAACAGAACCTGGTCCGAGCCACACAAGTCACCCCATCTTGGATTCCCCTAGGTCTCTAGTTTTCAGAAATGCACAGGTTTGGTAGGTTTCCCTAGGTGGCGGCTGAGCTACAGGCCAAAATCTACAGGTAGGCACTTTGCAAAAAACACCTCTGTTTTCCTTCAAAAATTTGGCTGTGTCCACGTTGCGCTTTGGGGCGTTTCCTGTCGCGGGCGCTAGGCCTACCCACACAAGTGAGGTATCATTTTTATCGGGAGACGTGGGGGAACGCTGGGTGGAAGGAAATTTGTGGCTCCTCTCAGATTCCAGAACTTTCTGCCACAGAAATGTGAGTAACATGTGTTTTTTAGCCAAATTTTGAGGTTTGCAAAGGATTCTGGGTAACAGAATCTGGTCCGAGCCACACAAGTCACCCCATCTTGGATTCCCCTAGGTCTCTAGTTTTCAGAAATGCACAGGTTTGGTAGGTTTCCCTAGGTGGCGGCTGAGCTACAGGCCAAAATCTACAGGTAGGCACTTTGCAAAAAACACCTCTGTTTTCCTTCAAAAATTTGGCTGTGTCCACGTTGCGTTTTGGGGCATTTCCTGTCGCGGGCGCTAGGCCTACCCACACAAGTGAGGTATCATTTTTATCGGGAGACGTGGGGAACGCTGGGTGGAAGGAATTTTGTGGCTCCTCTCAGATTCCAGAACTTTCTGCCACAGAAATGTGAGGAACATGTGTTTTTTTAGCCAAATTTTGAGGTTTGCAAAGGATTCTGGGTAACAGAACCTGGTCCGAGCCACACAAGTCACCCCATCTTGGATTCCCCTAGGTCTCTAGTTTTCAGAAATGCACAGGTTTGGTAGGTTTCCCTAGGTGGCGGCTGAGCTACAGGCCAAAATCTACAGGTAGGCACTTTGGAAAAAACACCTCTGTTTTCCTTCAAAAATTTGGCTGTGTCCACGTTGCGCTTTGGGGCGTTTCCTGTCACGGGCGCTAGGCCTACCCACACAAGTGAGGTATCATTTTTATCGGGAGGCGTGGGGGAACGCTGGGTGGAAGGAAATTTGTGGCTCCTCTCAGATTCCAGAACTTTCTGCCACAGAAATGTGAGGAACATGTGTTTTTTTAGCCAAATTTTGAGGTTTGCAAAGGATTCTGGGTAACAGAACCTGGTCCGAGCCACACAAGTCACCCCATCTTGGATTCCCCTAGGTCTCTAGTTTTCGGAAATGCACAGGTTTGGTAGGTTTCCCTAGGTGGCTGCTGAGCTACAGGCCAAAACCTACAGGTAGGCACTTTGCAAAAAACACCTCTGTTTTCCTTCAAAAATTTGGCTGTGTCCACGTTGCGCTTTGGGGCGTCTCCTGTCGCGGGCGCTAGGCCTACCCACACAAGTGAGGTATCATTTTTATCGGGAGACGTGGGGGAACGCTGGGTGGAAGGAATTTTGTGGCTCCTCTCAGATTCCAGAACTTTCTGCCACAGAAATGTGAGGAACGTGTTTTTTTTAGCCACATTTTGAGGTTTGCAAAGGATTCTGGGTAACAGAACCTGGTCCGAGCCACACAAGTCACCCCATCTTGGATTCCCCTAGGTCTCTAGTTTTCAGAAATGCACAGGTTTGGTAGGTTTCCCTAGGTGGCGGCTGAGCTACAGGCCAAAATCTACAGGTAGGCACTTTGCAAAAAACACCTCTGTTTTCCTTAAAAAATTTGGCTGTGTCCACGTTGCGCTTTGGGGCGTTTCCTGTCGCGGGCGCTACGCCTACCCACACAAGTGAGGTATTATTTTTATCGGGAGGCGTGGGGGAACGCTGGGTGGAAGGAAATTTGTGGCTCCTCTCAGATTCCAGAACTTTCTGCCACAGAAATGTGAGGAACATGTGTTTTTTTTAGCCAAATTTTGAGGTTTGCAAAGGATTCTGGGTAACAGAACCTGGTCCGAGCCACACAAGTCACCCCATCTTGGATTCCCCTAAGTCTCTAGTTTTCAGAAATGCACAGGTTTGGTAGGTTTCCCTAGGTGGCGGCTGATCTACAGGCCAAAATCTACAGGTAGGCACTTTGCAAAAAACACCTCTGTTTTCCTTAAAAAATTTAGCTGTGTCCACGTTGCGCTTTGGGGCGTTTCCTGTCGTGGGCGCTAGGCCTACCCACTCAAGTGAGGTATCATTTTTAGAGGGAGACGTGGGGGAACGCTGGGTGGAAGGAAATTTGTGGCTTCTCTCAGATTCCAGAACTTTCTGCCACAGAAATGTGAGGAACATGTGTTTTGTTAGCCAAATTTTGAGGTTTGCAAAGGATTCTGGGTAACAGAACCTGGTCCGAGCCACACAAGTCACCCCATCTTGGATTCCCCTAGGTCTCTAGTTTTCAGAAATGCACAGGTTTGGTAGGTTTCCCTAGGTGGCGGCTGAGCTACAGGCCAAAATCTACAGGTAGGCACTTTGCAAAAAACACCTCTGTTTTCCTTCAAAAATTTGGCTGTGTCCACGTTGCGCTTTGGGGCGTTTCCTGTCGCGGGCGCTAGGCCTACCCACACAAGTGAGGTATCATTTTTATCGGGAGGCGTGGGGGAACGCTGGGTGGAAGGAAATTTGTGGCTCCTCTCAGATTCCAGAACTTTCTGCCACAGAAATGTGAGGAACATGTGTTTTTTTAGCCAAATTTTGAGGTTTGCAAAGGATTCTGGGTAACAGAACCTGGTCCGAGCCACACAAGTCACCCCATCTTGGATTCCCCTAGGTCTCTAGTTTTCAGAAATGCACAGGTTTGGTAGGTTTCCCTAGGTGGCGGCTGAGCTACAGGCCAAAATCTACAGGTAGGCACTTTGCAAAAAACACCTCTGTTTTCCTTCAAAAATTTGGCTGTGTCCACGTTAGGCTTTGGGGCTTTTCCTGTCGCGGGCGCTAGGCCTACCCACACAAGTGAGGTATCATTTGATCGGGAGACGTGGGGGAACGCTGGGTGGAAGGAAATTTGTGGCTCCTCTCAGATTCCAGAACTTTCTGCCACAGAAATGTGAGTAACATGTGTTTTTTAGCCAAATTTTGAGGTTTGCAAAGGATTCTGGGTAACAGAATCTGGTCCGAGCCACACAAGTCACCCCATCTTGGATTCCCCTAGGTCTCTAGTTTTCAGAAATGCACAGGTTTGGTAGGTTTCCCTAGGTGGCGGCTGAGCTACAGGCCAAAATCTACAGGTAGGCACTTTGCAAAAAACACCTCTGTTTTCCTTCAAAAATTTGGCTGTGTCCACGTTGCGTTTTGGGGCATTTCCTGTCGCGGGCGCTAGGCCTACCCACACAAGTGAGGTATCATTTTGATCGGGAGACGTGGGGAACGCTGGGTGGAAGGAATTTTGTGGCTCCTCTCAGATTCCAGAACTTTCTGCCACAGAAATGTGAGGAACATGTGTTTTTTTTAGCCAAATTTTGAGGTTTGCAAAGGATTCTGGGTAACAGAACCTGGTCCGAGCCACACAAGTCACCCCATCTTGGATTCCCCTAGGTCTCTAGTTTTCAGAAATGCACAGGTTTGGTAGGTTTCCCTAGGTGGCGGCTGAGCTACAGGCCAAAATCTACAGGTAGGCACTTTGGAAAAAACACCTCTGTTTTCCTTCAAAAATTTGGCTGTGTCCACGTTGCGCTTTGGGGCGTTTCCTGTCACGGGCGCTAGGCCTACCCACACAAGTGAGGTATCATTTTTATCGGGAGGCGTGGGGGAACGCTGGGTGGAAGGAAATTTGTGGCTCCTCTCAGATTCCAGAACTTTCTGCCACAGAAATGTGAGGAACATGTGTTTTTTTAGCCAAATTTTGAGGTTTGCAAAGGATTCTGGGTAACAGAACCTGGTCCGAGCCACACAAGTCACCCCATCTTGGATTCCCCTAGGTCTCTAGTTTTCAGAAATGCACAGGTTTGGTAGGTTTCCCTAGGTGGCGGCTGAGCTACAGGCCAAAATCTACAGGTAGGCACTTTGCAAAAAACACCTCTGTTTTCCTTCAAAAATTTGGCTGTGTCCACGTTGCGTTTTGGGGCGTTTCCTGTCGCGGGCGCTAGGCCTACCCACACAAGTGAGGTATCATTTTTATCGGGAGACGTGGGGGAACGCTGGGTGGAAGGAATTTTGTGGCTCCTCTCAGATTCCAGAACTTTCTGCCACAGAAATGTGAGGAACATGTGTTTTTTTTAGCCAAATTTTGAGGTTTGCAAAGGATTCTGGGTAACAGAACCTGGTCCGAGCCACACAAGTCACCCCATCTTGGATTCCCCTAGGTCTCTAGTTTTCAGAAATGCACAGGTTTGGTAGGTTTCCCTAGGTGGCGGCTGAGCTACAGGCCAAAACCTACAGGTAGGCACTTTGGAAAAAACACCTCTGTTTTCCTTCAAAAATTTGGCTGTGTCCACGTTGCGCTTTGGGGCGTCTCCTGTCGCGGGCGCTAGGCCTACCCACACAAGTGAGGTATCATTTTTATCGGGAGGCGTGGGGGAACGCTGGGTGGAAGGAAATTTGTGGCTCCTCTCAGATTCCAGAACTTTCTGCCACAGAAATGTGAGGAACATGTGTTTTTTTAGCCAAATTTTGAGGTTTGCAAAGGATTCTGGGTAACAGAACCTGGTCCGAGCCACACAAGTCACCCCATCTTGGATTCCCCTAGGTCTCTAGTTTTCAGAAATGCACAGGTTTGGTAGGTTTCCCTAGGTGGCGGCTGAGCTACAGGCCAAAATCTACAGGTAGGCACTTTGCAAAAAACACCTCTGTTTTCCTTCAAAAATTTGGCTGTGTCCACGTTAGGCTTTGGGGCGTTTCCTGTCGCGGGCGCTAGGCCTACCCACACAAGTGAGGTATCATTTTGATCGGGAGACGTGGGGGAACGCTGGGTGGAAGGAAATTTGTGGCTCCTCTCAGATTCCAGAACTTTCTGCCACAGAAATGTGAGTAACATGTGTTTTTTAGCCAAAATTTTGAGGTTTGCAAAGGATTCTGGGTAACAGAATCTGGTCCGAGCCACACAAGTCACCCCATCTTGGATTCCCCTAGGTCTCTAGTTTTGAGAAATGCACAGGTTTGGTAGGTTTCCCTAGGTGGCGGCTGAGCTACAGGCCAAAATCTACAGGTAGGCACTTTGCAAAAAACACCTCTGTTTTCCTTCAAAAATTTGGCTGTGTCCACGTTGCGTTTTGGGGCGTTTCCTGTCGCGGGCGCTAGGCCTACCCACACAAGTGAGGTATCATTTTTATCGGGAGACGTGGGGGAACGCTGGGTGGAAGGAATTTTGTGGCTCCTCTCAGATTCCAGAACTTTCTGCCACAGAAATGTGAGGAACATGTGTTTTTTTAGCCAAATTTTGAGGTTTGCAAAGGATTCTGGGTAACAGAACCTGGTGCGAGCCACACAAGTCACCCATCTTGGATTCCCCTAGGTCTCTAGTTTTCAGAAATGCACAGGTTTGGTAGGTTTCCCTAGGTGGCGGCTGAGCTACAGGCCAAAATCTACAGGTAGGCACTTTGCAAAAAACACCTCTGTTTTCCTTCAAAAATTTGGCTGTGTCCACGTTGCGCTTTGGGGCGTTTCCTGTCGCGGGCGCTAGGCCTACCCACACAAGTGAGGTATCATTTTTATCGGGAGGCGTGGGGGAACGCTGGGTGGAAGGAAATTTGTGGCTCCTCTCAGATTCCAGAACTTTCTGCCACAGAAATGTGAGGAGCATGTGTTTTTTTAGCCAAATTTTGAGGTTTGCAAAGGATTCTGGGTAACAGAACCTGGTCTGAGCCACACAAGTCACCCCATCTTGGATTCCCCTAGGTCTCTAGTTTTCAGAAAGGCACAGGTTTGGTAGGTTTCCCTAGGTGGCGGCTGAGCTACAGGCCAAAATCTACAGGTAGGCACTTTGCAAAAAACACCTCTGTTTTCCTTCAAAAATGTGGCTGTGTCCACGTTGCGCTTTGGGGCGTTTCCTGTCGCGGGCGCTAGGCCTACCCACACAAGTGAGGTATCATTTTTATCGGGAGGTGTGGGGGAATGCTGGGTGGAAGGAAATTTGTGGCTCCTCTCAGATTCCAGAACTTTCTGCCACAGAAATGTGAGGAACATGTGTTTTTTTTAGCCAAATTTTGAGGTTTGCAAAGGATTCTGGGTAACAGAACCTGGACCGAGCCACACAAGTCACCCCATCTTGGATTCCCCTAGGTCTCTAGTTTTCAGAAATGCACAGGTTTGGTAGGTTTCCCTAGGTGGCGGCTGAGCTACAGGCCAAAATCTACAGGTAGGCACTTTGCAAAAAACACCTCTGTTTTCCTTCAAAAATTTGGCTGTGTCCACGTTGCGCTTTGGGGCGTTTCCTGTCGCGGGCGCTAGGCCTACCCACACAAGTGAGGTATCATTTTTATCGGGAGACGTGGGGGAATGCTGGGTGGAAGGAAATTTGTGGCTCCTCTCAGATTCCAGAACTTTCTGCCACAGAAATGTGAGGAACATGTGTTTTTTTAGCCAAATTTTGAGGTTTGCAAAGGATTCTGGGTAACAGAACCTGGTCCGAGCCACACAAGTCACCCCATCTTGGATTCCCCTAGGTCTCTAGTTTTCAGAAATGCACAGGTTTGGTAGGTTTCCCTAGGTGGCGGCTGAGCTACAGGCCAAAATCTACAGGTAGGCACTTTGCAAAAAACACCTCTGTTTTCCTTCAAAAATTTGGCTGTGTCCACGTTGCGTTTTGGGGCGTTTTCTGTCGCAGGCGCTAGGCCTACCCACACAAGTGAGGTATCATTTTTATCGGGAAACGTGGGGAACGCTGGGTGGAAGGAATTTTGTGGCTCCTCTCAGATTCCAGAACTTTCTGCCACAGAAATGTGAGGAACATGTGTTTTTTTAGCCAAATTTTGAGGTTTGCAAAGGATTCTGGGTAACAGAACCTGGTCCGAGCCACACAAGTCACCCCATCATGGATTCCCCTAGGTCTCTAGTTTTCAGAAATGCACGGGTTTGGTAGGTTTCCCTAGGTGGCGGCTGAGCTACAGGCCAAAATCTACAGGTAGGCACTTTGCAAAAAACACCTCTGTTTTCCTTCAAAAATTTGGCTGTGTCCACGTTGCGCTTTGGGGCGTTTCCTGTCGCGGGCGCTAGGCCTACCCACACAAGTGTGGTATCATTTTTATCGGGAGACGTGGGGGAACGCTGGGTGGAAGGAAATTTGTGGCTCCTCTCAGATTCCAGAACTTTCTGCCACAGAAATGTGAGGAGCATGTGTTTTTTTTAGCCAAATTTTCAGGTTTGCAAAGGATTCTGGGTAACAGAATCTGGTCCGAGCCACACAAGTCACCCCATCTTGGATTCCCCTAGGTCTCTAGTTTTCAGAAATGCACAGGTTTGGTAGGTTTCCCTAGGTGGCGGCTGAACTACAAGCCAAAATCTACAGGTAGGCACTTTGCAAAAAACACCTCTGTTTTACTTCAAATATTTGGCTTTGTCCACGTTGCGCTTTAGGGCGTTTTCCTGTCGCGGGCGCTAGGCCTACCCACACAAGTGAGGTTTCATTTTTATCGGGAGGCGTGGGGGAACGCTGGGTGGAAGGAAATTTGTGGCTCTCAGATTCCAGAACTTTCTGCCACAGAAATGTGAGGAACATGTGTTTTTTTAGCCAAATTTTGAGGTTTGCAAAGGATTCTGGGTAACAGAACCTGGTCCGAGCCACACAGGTCACCCCATCTTGGATTCCCCTAGGTCTCTAGTTTTCAGAAATGCACAGGTTTGGAAGGTTTCCCTAGGTGGCGGCTGAGCTACAGGCCAAAATCTACAGGTAGGCACTTTGCAAAAAACACCTCTGTTTTCCTTCAAAAATTTGGCTGTGTCCACGTTGCGCTTTGGGGCGTTTCCTGTCGCGGGCGCTAGGCCTACCCACACAAGTGAGGTATCATTTTTATCGGGAGACGTGGGGGAACGCTGGGTGGAAGGAAATTTGTGGCTCCTCTCAGATTCCAGAACTTTCTGCCACAGAAATGTGAGGAGCATGTGTTTTTTTAGCCAAATTTTGAGGTTTGCAAAGGATTCTGGGTAACAGAATCTGGTCCGAGCCACACAAGTCACCCCATCTTGGATTCCCCTAGGTCTCTAGTTTTCAGAAATGCACAGGTTTGGCA
Source organism: Pleurodeles waltl (assembly GCF_031143425.1). Classification (NCBI taxonomy): domain Eukaryota; kingdom Metazoa; phylum Chordata; class Amphibia; order Caudata; family Salamandridae; genus Pleurodeles; species Pleurodeles waltl. The sequence goes on from NC_090439.1 coordinate 637,518,940, forward strand.
GGTTTTTCCTAGGTGGCGGCTGAGCTACAGGCCAATATCTACAGGTAGGCACTTTGCAAAAAACACCTCTGTTTTCCTTCAAAAATTTGGACTGTGTCCACGTTGCGCTTTGGGGCGTTTCCTGTCGCGGGCGCTAGGCCTACCCACACAAGTGAGGTATCATTTTTATCGGGAGATGTGGGGGAACCGCTGGGTGGAAGGAAATTTGTGGCTCCTCTCAGATTCCAGAACTTTCTGCCACAGAAATGTGAGTAACATGTGTTTTTTTAGCCAAATTTTGAGGTTTGCAAAGGATTCTGGGTAACAGAACCTGGTCCGAGCCACACAAGTCACCCCATCTTGGATTCCCCAAGGTCTCTAGTTTTCAGAAATGCACAGGTTTGGTAGGTTTCCCTAGGTGGCGGCTGAGCTACAGGCCAAAATCTACAGGTAGGCACTTTGCAAAAAACACCTCTGTTTTCCTTCAAAAATTTAGCTGTGTCCCACGTTGCGCTTTGGGGCGTTTCCTGTCGTGGGGCGCTAGGCCTACCCACACAAGTGAGGTATGATTTTTAGCGGGAGACGTGGGGGAACGCTGGGTGGAAGGAAATTTGTGGCTCCTCTCAGATTCCAGAACTTTCTGCCACAGAAATGTGAGGAGCATGTGTTTTTTTAGCCAAATTTTGAGGTTTGCAAAGGATTCTGGGTAACAGAATCTGGTCCGAGCCACACAAGTCACCCCATCTTGGATTCCCCTAGGTCTCTAGTTTTCAGAAATGCACAGGTTTGGTAGGTTTCCCTAGGTGGCGGCTGAGCTACAGGCCAAAATCTACAGGTAGGCACTTTTCAAAAAACACCTCTGTTTTCCTTCAAAAATTTGGCTGTGTCCACGTTGCGCTTTGGGGCGTTTCCTGTCGCGGGCGCTAGGCCTACCCACACAAGTGAGGTATCATTTTTATCGGGAGGCGTGGGGGGAACGCTGGGTGGAAGAAATTTGTGGCTCCTCTCAGATTCCAGAACTTTCTGCCACAGAAATGTGAGGAACATGTGTTTTTTTTAGCCAAATTTTGAGGTTTGCAAAGGATTCTGGGTAACAGAACCTGGTCCGAGCCACACAAGTCACCCCATCTTGGATTCCCCTAGGTCTCTAGTTTCAGAAATGCACAGGTTTGGTAGGTTTCCCTAGGTGGCGGCTGAGCTACAGGCCAAAATCTACAGGTAGGCACTTTGCAAAAAACACCTCTGTTTTCCTTCAAAAATTTGGCTGTGTCCACGTTGCGCTTTGGGGCGTTTCCTGTCGCGGGCGCTAGGCCTACCCACACAAGTGAGGTATCATTTTTATCGGGAGACGTGGGGGAACGCTGGGTGGAAGGAAATTTGTGGCTCCTCTCAGATTCCAGAACTTTCTGCCACAGAAATGTGAGGAGCATGTGTTTTTTTAGCCAAATTTTGAGGTTTGCAAAGGATTCTGGGTAACAGAATCTGGTCCGAGCCACACAAGTCACCCCATCTTGGAGTCCCCTAGGTCTCTAGTTTTCAGAAATGTACAGGTTTGGCAGGTTTTTCCTAGGTGGCGGCTGAGCTACAGGCCAATATCTACAGGTAGGCACTTTGCAAAAAACACCTCTGTTTTCCTTCAAAAATTTGGCTGTGTCCACGTTGCGCTTTGGGGCGTTTCCTGTCGCGGGCGCTAGGCCTACCCACACAAGTGAGGAATCATTTTTATCGGGAGACGTGGGGGAACGCTGGGTGGAAGGAAATTTGTTGCTCCTCTCAGATTCCAGAACTTTCTGCCACAGAAATGTGAGGAACATGTGTTTTTTTAGCCAAATTTTGAGGTTTGCAAAGGATTCTGGGTAACAGAACCTGGTCCGAGCCACACAAGTCACCCCATCTTGGATTCCCCTAGGTCTCTAGTTTTCAGAAATGCACAGGTTTGGTAGGTTTCCCTAGGTGGCGGCTGAGCTACAGGCCAAAATCTACAGGTAGGCACTTTGCAAAAAACACCTCTGTTTTCCTTGAAAAATTTAGCTGTGTCCACGTTGCGCTTTGGGGCGATTCCTGTCGCGGGCGCTAGGCCTACCCACACAAGTGAGGTATCATTTTTATCAGGAGACGTGGGGGAACGCTGGGTGGAAGGAAATTTGTGGCTCCTCCTCAGATTCCAGAACTTTCTGCCACAGAAATGTGAGGAGCATGTGCTTTTTTAGCCAAATTTTGAGGTTTGCAAAGGATTCTGGGTAACAGAACCTGGTCCGAGCCACACAAGTCACCCCATCTTGGATTCCCCTAGGTCTCTAGTTTTCAGAAATGCACAGGTTTGGTAGGTTTCCCTAGGTGGCGGCTGAGCTACAGGCCAAAATCTACAGGTAGGCACTTTGCAAAAAACACCTCTGTTTTCCTTCAAAAATTTGGCTGTGTCCACGTTGCGCTTTGGGGCATTTCCTGTCGCGGGCGCTAGGCCTACCCACACAAGTGAGGTATCATTTTTATCGGGAGACGTGGGGGAACTCTGGGTGGAAGGACATTTGTGGCTCCTCTCAGATTCCAGAACTTTCTGCCACAGAAATGTGAGGAACATATGTGTTTTTAGCCAAATTTTGAGGTTTGCAAAGGATTCTGGGTAACAGAACCTGGTCCGAGCCACACAGGTCACCCCATCTTGGATTCCCCTAGGTCTCTAGTTTTCAGAAATGCACAGGTTTGGTAGGTTTCCCTAGGTGGCGGCTGAACTACAAGCCAAAATCTACAGGTAGGCACTTTGCAAAAAACACCTCTGTTTTACTTCAAATATTTGGCTTTGTCCACGTTGCGCTTTAGGGCGTTTCCTGTCGCGGGCGCTAGGCCTACCCCACACAAGTGAGGTTTCATTTTTATCGGGAGGCGTGGGGAACGCTGGGTGGAAGGAAATTTGTGGCTCCTCTCAGATTCCAGAACTTTCTGCCACAGAAATGTGAGGGAACATGTGTTTTTTTAGCCAAATTTTGAGGTTTGCAAAGGATTCTGGGTAACAGAACCTGGTCCGAGCCACACAGGTCACCCCATCTTGGATTCCCCTAGGTCTCTAGTTTTCAGAAATGCACAGGTTTGGAAGGTTTCCCTAGGTGGCGGCTGAGCTACAGGCCAAAATCTACAGGTAGGCACTTTGCAAAAAACACCTCTGTTTTCCTTCAAAAATTTGGCTGTGTCCACGTTGCGCTTTGGGGCGTTTCCTGTCGCGGGCGCTAGGCCTACCCACACAAGTGAGGTATCATTTTTATCGGGAGACGTGGGGGAACGCTGGGTGGAAGGAAATTTGTGGCTCCTCTCAGATTCCAGAACTTTCCTGCCACAGAAATGTGAGGAGCATGTGTTTTTTTAGCCAAATTTTGAGGTTTGCAAAGGATTCTGGGTAACAGAATCTGGTCCGAGCCACACAAGTCACCCCATCTTGGATTCCCCCTAGGTCTCTAGTTTTCAGAAATGCACAGGTTTGGCAGGTTTTTCCTAGGTGGCGGCTGAGCTACAGGCCAATATCTACAGGTAGGCACTTTGCAAAAAACACCTCTGTTTTCCTTCAAAAATTTGGCTGTGTCCACGTTGCGCTTTGGGGCGTTTCCTGTCGCGGGCGCTAGCCTACCCACACAAGTGAGGTATCATTTTTATCGGGAGATGTGGGGGAACGCTGGGTGGAAGGAAATTTGTGGCTCCTCTCAGATTCCAGAACTTTCTGCCACAGAAATGTGAGTAACATGTGTTTTTTTAGCCAAATTTTGAGGTTTGCAAAGGATTCTGGGTAACAGAACCTGGTCCGAGCCACACAAGTCACCCCATCTTGGATTCCCCAAGGTCTCTAGTTTTCAGAAATGCACAGGTTTGTAGGTTTCCCTAGGTGGCGGCTGAGCTACAGGCCAAAATCTACAGGTAGGCACTTTGCAAAAAACACCTCTGTTTTCCTTCAAAAATTTAGCTGTGTCCACGTTGCGCTTTGGGGCGTTTCCTGTCGTGGGGCGCTAGGCCTACCCACACAAGTGAGGTATGATTTTTAGCGGGAGACGTGGGGGAACGCTGGGTGGAAAGGAAATTTGTGGCTCCTCTCAGATTCCAGAACTTTCTGCCACAGAAATGTGAGGAGCATGTGTTTTTTTAGCCAAATTTTGAGGTTTGCAAAGGATTCTGGGTAACAGAATCTGGTCCGAGCCACACAAGGTCACCCCATCTTGGATTCCCCTAGGTCTCTAGTTTTCAGAAATGCACAGGTTTGGTAGGTTTCCCTAGGTGGCGGCTGAGCTACAGGCCAAAATCTACAGGTAGGCACTTTTCAAAAAACACCTCTGTTTTCCTTCAAAAATTTGGCTGTGTCCACGTTGCGCTTTGGGGGCGTTTCCTGTCGCGGGCGCTAGGCCTACCCACACAAGTGAGGTATCATTTTTATCGGGAGGCGTGGGGGAACGCTGGGTGGAAGGAAATTTGTGGCTCCTCTCAGATTCCAGAACTTTCTGCCACAGAAATGTGAGGAACATGTGTTTTTTTAGCCAAATTTTGAGGTTTGCAAAGGATTCTGGGTAACAGAACCTGGTCCGAGCCACACAAGTCACCCCATCTTGGATTCCCCTAGGTCTCTAGTTTTTCAGAAATGCACAGGTTTGGTAGGTTTCCCTAGGTGGCGGCTGAGCTACAGGCCAAAATCTACAGGTAGGCACTTTGCAAAAAACACCTCTGTTTTCCTTCAAAAATTTGGCTGTGTCCACGTTGCGCTTTGGGGCGTTTCCTGTCGCGGGCGCTAGGCCTACCCACACAAGTGAGGTATCATTTTTATCGGGAGACGTGGGGGAACGCTGGGTGGAAGGAAATTTGTGGCTCCTCTCAGATTCCAGAACTTTCTGCCACAGAAATGTGAGGAGCATGTGTTTTTTTAGCCAAATTTTGAGGTTTGCAAAGGATTCTGGGTAACAGAATCTGGTCCGAGCCACACAAGTCACCCCATCTTGGAGTCCCCTAGGTCTCTAGTTTTCAGAAATGTACAGGTTTGGCAGGTTTTTCCTAGGTGGCGGCTGAGCTACAGGCCAATATCTACAGGTAGGCACTTTGCAAAAAACACCTCTGTTTTCCTTCAAAAATTTGGCTGTGTCCACGTTGCGCTTTGGGGCGTTTCCTGTCGCGGGCGCTAGGCCTACCCACACAAGTGAGGAATCATTTTTATCGGGAGACGTGGGGGAACGCTGGGTGGAAGGAAATTTGTTGCTCCTCTCAGATTCCAGAACTTTCTGCCACAGAAATGTGAGGAACATGTGTTTTTTTAGCCAAATTTTGAGGTTTGCAAAGGATTCTGGGTAACAGAACCTGGTCCGAGCCACACAAGTCACCCCATCTTGGATTCCCCTAGGTCTCTAGTTTTCAGAAATGCACAGGTTTGGTAGGTTTCCCTAGGTGGCGGCTGAGCTACAGGCCAAAATCTACAGGTAGGCACTTTGCAAAAAACACCTCTGTTTTCCTTGAAAAATTTAGCTGTGTCCACGTTGCGCTTTGGGGCGATTCCTGTCGCGGGCGCTAGGCCTACCCACACAAGTGAGGTATCATTTTTATCAGGAGACGTGGGGGAACGCTGGGTGGAAGGAAATTTGTGGCTCCTCTCAGATTCCAGAACTTTCTGCCACAGAAATGTGAGGAGCATGTGCTTTTTTAGCCAAATTTTGAGGTTTGCAAAGGATTCTGGGTAACAGAACCTGGTCCGAGCCACACAAGTCACCCCATCTTGGATTCCCCTAGGTCTCTAGTTTTCAGAAATGCACAGGTTTGGTAGGTTTCCCTAGGTGGCGGCTGAGCTACAGGCCAAAATCTACAGGTAGGCACTTTGCAAAAAACACCTCTGTTTTCCTTCAAAAATTTGGCTGTGTCCACGTTGCGCTTTGGGGCATTTCCTGTCGCGGGCGCTAGGCCTACCCACACAAGTGAGGTATCATTTTTATCGGGAGACGTGGGGGAACGCTGGGTGGAAGGACATTTGTGGCTCCTCTCAGATTCCAGAACTTTCTGCCACAGAAATGTGAGGAACATATGTGTTTTTAGCCAAATTTTGAGGTTTGCAAAGGATTCTGGGTAACAGAACCTGGTCCGAGCCACACAGGTCACCCCATCTTGGATTCCCCTAGGTCTCTAGTTTTCAGAAATGCACAGGTTTGGTAGGTTTCCCTAGGTGGCGGCTGAGCTACAGGCCAAAATCTACAGGTAGGCACTTTGCAAAAAACACCTCTGTTTTCCTTCAAAAATTTGGCTGTGTCCACGTTGCGCTTTGGGGCGTTTCCTGACGCGGGCGCTAGGCCTACCCACACAAGTGAGGTATGATTTTTATCGGGAGACGTGGGGGAACGCTGGGTGGAAGGAAATTTGTGGCTCCTCTCAGATTCCAGAACTTTCTGCCACAGAAATGTGAGGAGCATGTGTTTTTTTAGCCAAATTTTGAGGTTTGCAAAGGATTCTGGGTAACAGAATCTGGTCCGAGCCACACAAGTCACCCCATCTTGGATTCCCCTAGGTCTCTAGTTTTCAGAAATGCACAGGTTTGGTAGGTTTCCCTAGGTGGCGGCTGAGCTACAGGCCAAAATCTACAGGTAGGCACTTTGCAAAAAACACCTCTGTTTTCCTTCAAAAATTTGGCTGTGTCCACGTTGCGCTTTGGGGCATTTCCTGTCGGCGGGCGCCAGGCCTACCCACACAAGTGAGGTATCATTTTTATCGGGAGACGTGGGGGAACGCTGGGTGGAAGGAAATTTGTGGCTCCTCTCAGATTCCAGAACTTTCTGCCACAGAAATGTGAGGAACATATGTGTTTTTAGCCAAATTTTGAGGTTTGCAAAGGATTCTGGGTAACAGAACCTGGTCCGAGCCACACAGGTCACCCCATCTTGGATTCCCCTAGGTCTCTAGTTTTCAGAAATGCACAGGTTTGGTAGGTTTCCCTAGGTGGCGGCTGAGCTACAGGCCAAAATCTACAGGTAGGCACTTTGCAAAAAACACCTCTGTTTTCCTTAAAAAATTTGGCTGTGTCCACGTTGCGCTTTGGGGCGCTTCCTGACGCGGGCGCTAGGCCTACCCACACAAGTGAGGTATCATTTTTATCGGGAGACGTGGGGGAACGCTGGGTGGAAGGAAATTTGTGGCTCCTCTCAGATTCCAGAACTTTCTGCCACAGAAATGTGAGGAGCATATGTGTTTTTAGCCAAATTTTGAGGTTTGCAAAGGATTCTGGGTAACAGAACCTGGTCCGAGCCACACAGGTCACCCCATCTTGGATTCCCCTAGGTCTCTAGTTTTCAGAAATGCACAGGTTTGGTAGGTTTCCCTAGGTGGCGGCTGAGCTACAGGCCAAAATCTACAGGTAGGCACTTTGCAAAAAACACCTCTGTTTTCCTTCAAAAATTTGGCTGTGTCCACGTTGCGCTTTGGGGCGTTTCCTGACGCGGGCGCTAGGCCTACCCACACAAGTGAGGTATGATTTTTATCGGGAGACGTGGGGGAACGCTGGGTGGAAGGAAATTTGTGGCTCCTCTCAGATTCCAGAACTTTCTGCCACAGAAATGTGAGGAGCATGTGTTTTTTTAGCCAAATTTTGAGGTTTGCAAAGGATTCTGGGTAACAGAATCTGGTCCGAGCCACACAAGTCACCCCATCTTGGATTCCCCTAGGTCTCTAGTTTTCAGAAATGCACAGGTTTGGTAGGTTTCCCTAGGTGGCGGCTGAGCTACAGGCCAAAATCTACAGGTAGGCACTTTGCAAAAAACACCTCTGTTTTCCTTCAAAAATTTGGCTGTGTCCACGTTGCGCTTTGGGGCATTTCCTGTCGCGGGCGCTAGGCCTACCCACACAAGTGAGGTATCATTTTTATCGGGAGACGTGGGGGAATGCTGGGTGGAAGGAAATTTGTGGCTCCTCTCAGATTCCAGAACTTTCTGCCACAGAAATGTGAGGAACATATGTGTTTTTAGCCAAATTTTGAGGTTTGCAAAGGATTCTGGGTAACAAAACCTGGTCCGAGCCACACAGGTCACCCCATCTTGGATTCCCCTAGGTCTCTAGTTTTCAGAAATGCACAGGTTTGGTAGGTTTCCCTAGGTGGCGGCTGAGCTACAGGCCAAAATCTACAGGTAGGCACTTTGCAAAAAACACCTCTGTTTTCCTTCAAAAATTTGGCTGTGTCCACGTTGCGCTTTGGGGCGTTTCCTGACGCGGGCGCTAGGCCTACCCACACAAGTGAGGTATGATTTTTATCGGGAGACGTGGGGGAACGCTGGGTGGAAGGAAATTTGTGGCTCCTCTCAGATTCCAGAACTTTCTGCCACAGAAATGTGAGGAGCATGTGTTTTTTTAGCCAAATTTTGAGGTTTGCAAAGGATTCTGGGTAACAGAATCTGGTCCGAGCCACACAAGTCACCCCATCTTGGAGTCCCCTAGGTCTCTAGTTTTCAGAAATGTACAGGTTTGGCAGGTTTTTCCTAGGTGGCGGCTGAGCTACAGGCCAATATCTACAGGTAGGCACTTTGCAAAAAACACCTCTGTTTTCCTTCAAAAATTTGGCTGTGTCCACGTTGCGCTTTGGGGCGTTTCCTGTCGCGGGCGCTAGGCCTACCCACACAAGTGAGGTATCATTTTTATCGGGAGACGTGGGGGAACGCTGGGTGGAAGGAAATTTGTTGCTCCTCTCAGATTCCAGAACTTTCTGCCACAGAAATGTGAGGAACATGTGTTTTTTTAGCCAAATTTTGAGGTTTGCAAAGGATTCTGGGTAACAGAACCTGGTCCGAGCCACACAAGTCACCCCATCTTGGATTCCCCTAGGTCTCTAGTTTTCAGAAATGCACAGGTTTGGTAGGTTTCCCTAGGTGGCGGCTGAGCTACAGGCCAAAATCTACAGGTAGGCACTTTGCAAAAAACACCTCTGTTTTCCTTGAAAAATTTAGCTGTGTCCACGTTGCGCTTTGGGGCGATTCCTGTCGCGGGCGCTAGGCCTACCCACACAAGTGAGGTATCATTTTTATCAGGAGACGGGGGGAACGCTGGGTGGAAGGAAATTTGTGGCTCCTCTCAGATTCCAGAACTTTCTGCCACAGAAATGTGAGGAGCATGTGCTTTTTTAGCCAAATTTTGAGGTTTGCAAAGGATTCTGGGTAACAGAACCTGGTCCGAGCCACACAAGTCACCCCATCTTGGATTCCCCTAGGTCTCTAGTTTTCAGAAATGCACAGGTTTGGTAGGTTTCCCTAGGTGGCGGCTGAGCTACAGGCCAAAATCTACAGGTAGGCAGTTTGCAAAAAACACCTCTGTTTTCCTTCAAAAATTTGGCTGTGTCCACGTTGCGCTTTGGGGCATTTCCTGTCGCGGGCGCTAGGCCTACCCACACAAGTGAGGTATCATTTTTATCGGGAGACGTGGGGGAACGCTGGGTGGAAGGACATTTGTGGCTCCTCTCAGATTCCAGAACTTTCTGCCACAGAAATGTGAGGAACATATGTGTTTTTAGCCAAATTTTGAGGTTTGCAAAGGATTCTGGGTAACAGAACCTGGTCCGAGCCACACAGGTCACCCCATCTTGGATTCCCCTAGGTCTCTAGTTTTCAGAAATGCACAGGTTTGGTAGGTTTCCCTAGGTGGCGGCTGAGCTACAGGCCAAAATCTACAGGTAGGCACTTTGCAAAAAACACCTCTGTTTTCCTTCAAAAATTTGGCTGTGTCCACGTTGCGCTTTGGGGCGTTTCCTGACGCGGGCGCTAGGCCTACCCACACAAGTGAGGTATGATTTTTATCGGGAGACGTGGGGGAACGCTGGGTGGAAGGAAATTTGTGGCTCCTCTCAGATTCCAGAACTTTCTGCCACAGAAATGTGAGGAGCATGTGTTTTTTTAGCCAAATTTTGAGGTTTGCAAAGGATTCTGGGTAACAGAATCTGGTCCGAGCCACACAAGTCACCCCATCTTGGATTCCCCTAGGTCTCTAGTTTTCAGAAATGCACAGGTTTGGTAGGTTTCCCTAGGTGGCGGCTGAGCTACAGGCCAAAATCTACAGGTAGGCACTTTGCAAAAAACACCTCTGTTTTCCTTCAAAAATTTGGCTGTGTCCACGTTGCGCTTTGGGGCATTTCCTGTCGCGGGCGCCAGGCCTACCCACACAAGTGAGGTATCATTTTTATCGGGAGACGTGGGGGAACGCTGGGTGGAAGGAAATTTGTGGCTCCTCTCAGATTCCAGAACTTTCTGCCACAGAAATGTGAGGAACATATGTGTTTTTAGCCAAATTTTGAGGTTTGCAAAGGATTCTGGGTAACAGAACCTGGTCCGAGCCACACAGGTCACCCCATCTTGGATTCCCCTAGGTCTCTAGTTTTCAGAAATGCACAGGTTTGGTAGGTTTCCCTAGGTGGCGGCTGAGCTACAGGCCAAAATCTACAGGTAGGCACTTTGCAAAAAACACCTCTGTTTTCCTTAAAAAATTTGGCTGTGTCCACGTTGCGCTTTGGGGCGCTTCCTGACGCGGGCGCTAGGCCTACCCACACAAGTGAGGTATCATTTTTATCGGGAGACGTGGGGGAACGCTGGGTGGAAGGAAATTTGTGGCTCCTCTCAGATTCCAGAACTTTCTGCCACAGAAATGTGAGGAGCATATGTGTTTTTAGCCAAATTTTGAGGTTTGCAAAGGATTCTGGGTAACAGAACCTGGTCCGAGCCACACAGGTCACCCCATCTTGGATTCCCCTAGGTCTCTAGTTTTCAGAAATGCACAGGTTTGGTAGGTTTCCCTAGGTGGCGGCTGAGCTACAGGCCAAAATCTACAGGTAGGCACTTTGCAAAAAACACCTCTGTTTTCCTTCAAAAATTTGGCTGTGTCCACGTTGCGCTTTGGGGCGTTTCCTGACGCGGGCGCTAGGCCTACCCACACAAGTGAGGTATGATTTTTATCGGGAGACGTGGGGGAACGCTGGGTGGAAGGAAATTTGTGGCTCCTCTCAGATTCCAGAACTTTCTGCCACAGAAATGTGAGGAGCATGTGTTTTTTTAGCCAAATTTTGAGGTTTGCAAAGGATTCTGGGTAACAGAATCTGGTCCGAGCCACACAAGTCACCCCATCTTGGATTCCCCTAGGTCTCTAGTTTTCAGAAATGCACAGGTTTGGTAGGTTTCCCTAGGTGGCGGCTGAGCTACAGGCCAAAATCTACAGGTAGGCACTTTGCAAAAAACACCTCTGTTTTCCTTCAAAAATTTGGCTGTGTCCACGTTGCGCTTTGGGGCATTTCCTGTCGCGGGCGCTAGGCCTACCCACACAAGTGAGGTATCATTTTTATCGGGAGACGTGGGGGAATGCTGGGTGGAAGGAAATTTGTGGCTCCTCTCAGATTCCAGAACTTTCTGCCACAGAAATGTGAGGAACATATGTGTTTTTAGCCAAATTTTGAGGTTTGCAAAGGATTCTGGGTAACAAAACCTGGTCCGAGCCACACAGGTCACCCCATCTTGGATTCCCCTAGGTCTCTAGTTTTCAGAAATGCACAGGTTTGGTAGGTTTCCCTAGGTGGCGGCTGAGCTACAGGCCAAAATCTACAGGTAGGCACTTTGCAAAAAACACCTCTGTTTTCCTTCAAAAATTTGGCTGTGTCCACGTTGCGCTTTGGGGCGTTTCCTGACGCGGGCGCTAGGCCTACCCACACAAGTGAGGTATGATTTTTATCGGGAGACGTGGGGGAACGCTGGGTGGAAGGAAATTTGTGGCTCCTCTCAGATTCCAGAACTTTCTGCCACAGAAATGTGAGGAGCATGTGTTTTTTTAGCCAAATTTTGAGGTTTGCAAAGGATTCTGGGTAACAGAATCTGGTCCGAGCCACACAAGTCACCCCATCTTGGAGTCCCCTAGGTCTCTAGTTTTCAGAAATGTACAGGTTTGGCAGGTTTTTCCTAGGTGGCGGCTGAGCTACAGGCCAATATCTACAGGTAGGCACTTTGCAAAAAACACCTCTGTTTTCCTTCAAAAATTTGGCTGTGTCCACGTTGCGCTTTGGGGCGTTTCCTGTCGCGGGCGCTAGGCCTACCCACACAAGTGAGGTATCATTTTTATCGGGAGACGTGGGGGAACGCTGGGTGGAAGGAAATTTGTTGCTCCTCTCAGATTCCAGAACTTTCTGCCACAGAAATGTGAGGAACATGTGTTTTTTTAGCCAAATTTTGAGGTTTGCAAAGGATTCTGGGTAACAGAACCTGGTCCGAGCCACACAAGTCACCCCATCTTGGATTCCCCTAGGTCTCTAGTTTTCAGAAATGCACAGGTTTGGTAGGTTTCCCTAGGTGGCGGCTGAGCTACAGGCCAAAATCTACAGGTAGGCACTTTGCAAAAAACACCTCTGTTTTCCTTGAAAAATTTAGCTGTGTCCACGTTGCGCTTTGGGGCGATTCCTGTCGCGGGCGCTAGGCCTACCCACACAAGTGAGGTATCATTTTTATCAGGAGACGGGGGGAACGCTGGGTGGAAGGAAATTTGTGGCTCCTCTCAGATTCCAGAACTTTCTGCCACAGAAATGTGAGGAGCATGTGCTTTTTTAGCCAAATTTTGAGGTTTGCAAAGGATTCTGGGTAACAGAACCTGGTCCGAGCCACACAAGTCACCCCATCTTGGATTCCCCTAGGTCTCTAGTTTTCAGAAATGCACAGGTTTGGTAGGTTTCCCTAGGTGGCGGCTGAGCTACAGGCCAAAATCTACAGGTAGGCAGTTTGCAAAAAACACCTCTGTTTTCCTTCAAAAATTTGGCTGTGTCCACGTTGCGCTTTGGGGCGTTTCCTGTCGCGGGCGCTAGGCCTACCCACACAAGTGAGGTATCATTTTTATCGGGAGACGTGGGGGAACGCTGGGTGGAAGGAAATTTGTGGCTCCTCTCAGATTCCAGAACTTTCTGCCACAGAAATGTGAGGAACATGTGTTTTTTTAGCCAAATTTTGAGGTTTGCAAAGGATTCTGGGTAACAGAACCTGGTCCGAGCCACACAAGTCACCCTACTTGGATTCCCCTAGGTCTCTAGTTTTCAGAAATGCACAGGTTTGGTAGGTTTCCCTAGGTGGCGGCTGAGCTACAGGCCAAAATCTACAGGTAGGCACTTTGCAAAAAACACCTCTGTTTTCCTTCAAAAATTTGGCTGTGTCCACGTTGTGCTTTGGGGCGTTTCCTGTCGCGGGCGCTAGGCCTACCCACACAAGTGTGGTTCATTTTTATCGGGAGACGTGGGGGAACGCTGGGTGGAAGGAAATTTGTGGCTCCTCTCAGATTCCAGAACTTTCTGCCACAGAAATGTGAGGAGCATGTGTTTTTTTAGCCAAATTTTGAGGTTTGCAAAGGATTCTGGGTAACAGAATCTGGTCCGAGCCACACAAGTCACCCCATCTTGGATTCCCCTAGGTCTCTAGTTTTCAGAAATGCACAGGTTTGGTAGGTTTCCCTAGGTGGCGGCTGAACTACAAGCCAAAATCTACAGGTAGGCACTTTGCAAAAAACACCTCTGTTTTACTTCAAATATTTGGCTTTGTCCACGTTGCGCTTTGGGGCGTTTCCTGTCGCGGGCGCTAGGCCTACCCACACAAGTGAGGTATCATTTTTATCGGGAGGCGTGGGGGAACGCTGGGTGGAAGGAAATTTGTGGCTCCTCTCAGATTCCAGAACTTTCTGCCACAGAAATGTGAGGAACATGTGTTTTTTTAGCCAAATTTTGAGGTTTGCAAAGGATTCTGGGTAACAGAACCTGGTCCGAGCCACACAAGTCACCCCATCTTGGATTCCCCTAGGTCTCTAGTTTTCAGAAATGCACAGGTTTGGTAGGTTTCCCTAGGTGGCGGCTGAGCTACAGGCCAAAATCTACAGGTAGGCACTTTGCAAAAAACACCTCTGTTTTCCTTCAAAAATTTGGCTGTGTCCACGTTGTGCTTTGGGGCGTTTCCTGTCGCGGGCGCTAGGCCTACCCACACAAGTGTGGTATCATTTTTATCGGGAGACGTGGGGGAACGCTGGGTGGAAGGAAATTTGTGGCTCCTCTCAGATTCCAGAACTTTCTGCCACAGAAATGTGAGGAGCATGTGTTTTTTTAGCCAAATTTTGAGGTTTGCAAAGGATTCTGGGTAACAGAATCTGGTCCGAGCCACACAAGTCACCCCATCTTGGATTCCCCTAGGTCTCTAGTTTTCAGAAATGCACAGGTTTGGTAGGTTTCCCTAGGTGGCGGCTGAACTACAAGCCAAAATCTACAGGTAGGCACTTTGCAAAAAACACCTCTGTTTTACTTCAAATATTTGGCTTTGTCCACGTTGCGCTTTGGGGCGTTTCCTGTCGCGGGCGCTAGGCCTACCCACACAAGTGAGGTATCATTTTTATCGGGAGGCGTGGGGGAACGCTGGGTGGAAGGAAATTTGTGGCTCCTCTCAGATTCCAGAACTTTCTGCCACAGAAATGTGAGGAACATGTGTTTTTTTAGCCAAATTTTGAGGTTTGCAAAGGATTCTGGGTAACAGAACCTGGTCCGAGCCACACAGGTCACCCCATCTTGGATTCCCCTAGGTCTCTAGTTTTCAGAAATGTACAGGTTTGGCAGGTTTTTCCTAGGTGGCGGCTGAGCTACAGGCCAATATCTACAGGTAGGCACTTTGCAAAAAACACCTCTGTTTTCCTTCAAAAATTTGGCTGTGTCCACGTTGCGCTTTGGGGCGTTTCCTGTCGCGGGCGCTAGGCCTACCCACACAAGTGAGGTATCATTTTTATCGGGAGACGTGGGGGAACGCTGGGTGGAAGGAAATTTGTTGCTCCTCTCAGATTCCAGAACTTTCTGCCACAGAAATGTGAGGAACATGTGTTTTTTTAGCCAAATTTTGAGGTTTGCAAAGGATTCTGGGTAACAGAACCTGGTCCGAGCCACACAAGTCACCCCATCTTGGATTCCCCTAGGTCTCTAGTTTTCAGAAATGCACAGGTTTGGTAGGTTTCCCTAGGTGGCGGCTGAGCTACAGGCCAAAATCTACAGGTAGGCACTTTGCAAAAAACACCTCTGTTTTCCTTGAAAAATTTAGCTGTGTCCACGTTGCGCTTTGGGGCGATTCCTGTCGCGGGCGCTAGGCCTACCCACACAAGTGAGGTATCATTTTTATCAGGAGACGGGGGGAACGCTGGGTGGAAGGAAATTTGTGGCTCCTCTCAGATTCCAGAACTTTCTGCCACAGAAATGTGAGGAGCATGTGCTTTTTTAGCCAAATTTTGAGGTTTGCAAAGGATTCTGGGTAACAGAACCTGGTCCGAGCCACACAAGTCACCCCATCTTGGATTCCCCTAGGTCTCTAGTTTTCAGAAATGCACAGGTTTGGTAGGTTTCCCTAGGTGGCGGCTGAGCTACAGGCCAAAATCTACAGGTAGGCAGTTTGCAAAAAACACCTCTGTTTTCCTTCAAAAATTTGGCTGTGTCCACGTTGCGCTTTGGGGCGTTTCCTGTCGCGGGCGCTAGGCCTACCCACACAAGTGAGGTATCATTTTTATCGGGAGACGTGGGGGAACGCTGGGTGGAAGGAAATTTGTGGCTCCTCTCAGATTCCAGAACTTTCTGCCACAGAAATGTGAGGAACATGTGTTTTTTTAGCCAAATTTTGAGGTTTGCAAAGGATTCTGGGTAACAGAACCTGGTCCGAGCCACACAAGTCACCCTACTTGGATTCCCCTAGGTCTCTAGTTTTCAGAAATGCACAGGTTTGGTAGGTTTCCCTAGGTGGCGGCTGAGCTACAGGCCAAAATCTACAGGTAGGCACTTTGCAAAAAACACCTCTGTTTTCCTTCAAAAATTTGGCTGTGTCCACGTTGTGCTTTGGGGCGTTTCCTGTCGCGGGCGCTAGGCCTACCCACACAAGTGTGGTTCATTTTTATCGGGAGACGTGGGGGAACGCTGGGTGGAAGGAAATTTGTGGCTCCTCTCAGATTCCAGAACTTTCTGCCACAGAAATGTGAGGAGCATGTGTTTTTTTAGCCAAATTTTGAGGTTTGCAAAGGATTCTGGGTAACAGAATCTGGTCCGAGCCACACAAGTCACCCCATCTTGGATTCCCCTAGGTCTCTAGTTTTCAGAAATGCACAGGTTTGGTAGGTTTCCCTAGGTGGCGGCTGAACTACAAGCCAAAATCTACAGGTAGGCACTTTGCAAAAAACACCTCTGTTTTACTTCAAATATTTGGCTTTGTCCACGTTGCGCTTTGGGGCGTTTCCTGTCGCGGGCGCTAGGCCTACCCACACAAGTGAGGTATCATTTTTATCGGGAGGCGTGGGGGAACGCTGGGTGGAAGGAAATTTGTGGCTCCTCTCAGATTCCAGAACTTTCTGCCACAGAAATGTGAGGAACATGTGTTTTTTTAGCCAAATTTTGAGGTTTGCAAAGGATTCTGGGTAACAGAACCTGGTCCGAGCCACACAAGTCACCCCATCTTGGATTCCCCTAGGTCTCTAGTTTTCAGAAATGCACAGGTTTGGTAGGTTTCCCTAGGTGGCGGCTGAGCTACAGGCCAAAATCTACAGGTAGGCACTTTGCAAAAAACACCTCTGTTTTCCTTCAAAAATTTGGCTGTGTCCACGTTGTGCTTTGGGGCGTTTCCTGTCGCGGGCGCTAGGCCTACCCACACAAGTGTGGTATCATTTTTATCGGGAGACGTGGGGGAACGCTGGGTGGAAGGAAATTTGTGGCTCCTCTCAGATTCCAGAACTTTCTGCCACAGAAATGTGAGGAGCATGTGTTTTTTTAGCCAAATTTTGAGGTTTGCAAAGGATTCTGGGTAACAGAATCTGGTCCGAGCCACACAAGTCACCCCATCTTGGATTCCCCTAGGTCTCTAGTTTTCAGAAATGCACAGGTTTGGTAGGTTTCCCTAGGTGGCGGCTGAACTACAAGCCAAAATCTACAGGTAGGCACTTTGCAAAAAACACCTCTGTTTTACTTCAAATATTTGGCTTTGTCCACGTTGCGCTTTGGGGCGTTTCCTGTCGCGGGCGCTAGGCCTACCCACACAAGTGAGGTATCATTTTTATCGGGAGGCGTGGGGGAACGCTGGGTGGAAGGAAATTTGTGGCTCCTCTCAGATTCCAGAACTTTCTGCCACAGAAATGTGAGGAACATGTGTTTTTTTAGCCAAATTTTGAGGTTTGCAAAGGATTCTGGGTAACAGAACCTGGTCCGAGCCACACAGGTCACCCCATCTTGGATTCCCCTAGGTCTCTAGTTTTCAGAAATGCACAGGTTTGGTAGGTTTCCCTAGGTGGCGGCTGAGCTACAGGCCAAAATCTACAGGTAGGCACTTTGCAAAAAACACCTCTGTTTTCCTTCAAAAATTTGGCTGTGTCCACGTTGTGCTTTGGGGCGTTTCCTGACGCGGGCGCTAGGCCTACCCACACAAGTGAGGTATGATTTTTATCGGGAGACGTGGGGGAACGCTGGGTGGAAGGAAATTTGTGGCTCCTCTCAGATTCCAGAACTTTCTGCCACAGAAATGTGAGGAGCATGTGTTTTTTTAGCCAAATTTTGAGGTTTGCAAAGGATTCTGGGTAACAGAACCTGGTCCGAGCCACACAAGTCACCCCATCTTGGATTCCCCTAGGTCTCTAGTTTTCAGAAATGCACGGGTTTGGTAGGTTTCCCTAGGTGGCGGCTGAGCTACAGGCCAAAATCTACAGGTAGGCACTTTGCAAAAAACACCTCTGTTTTCCTTCAAAAATTTGGCTTTGTCCACGTTGCGCTTTGGGGCGTTTCCTGTCGCGGGCGCTAGGCCTACCCACACAAGTGAGGTATCATTTTTATCGGGAGGCGTGGGGGAACGCTGGGTGGAAGGAAATTTGTGGCTCCTCTCAGATTCCAGAACTTTCTGCCACAGAAATGTGAGGAACATGTGTTTTTTTAGCCAAATTTTGAGGTTTGCAAAGGATTCTGGGTAACAGAACCTGGTCCGAGCCACACAAGTCACCCCATCTTGGATTCCCCTAGGTCTCTAGTTTTCAGAAATGCACAGGTTTGGTAGGTTTCCCTAGGTGGCGGCTGAGCTACAGGCCAAAATCTACAGGTAGGCACTTTGCAAAAAACACCTCTGTTTTCCTTCAAAAATTTGGCTGTGTCTACGTTGCGCTTTGGGGCGTTTCCTGTCGCGGGCGCTAGGCCTACCCACACAAGTGAGGTATCATTTTTATCGGGAGGTGTGGGGGAACGCTGGGTGGAAGGAAATTTGTGGCTCCTCTCAGATTCCAGAACTTTCTGCCACAGAAATGTGAGGAACATGTGTTTTTTTAGCCAAATTTTGAGGTTTGCAAAGGATTCTGGGTAACAGAACCTGGTCCGAGCCACACAAGTCACCCCATCTTGGATTCCCCTAGGTCTCTAGTTTTCAGAAATGCACAGGTTTGGTAGGTTTCCCTAGGTGGCGGCTGAGCTACAGGCCAAAATCTACAGGTAGGCACTTTGCAAAAAACACCTCTGTTTTCCTTCAAAAATTTGGCTGTGTCCACGTTGCGCTTTGGGGCGTTTCCTGTCGCGGGCGCTAGGCCTACCCACACAAGTGAGGTATCATTTTTATCGGGAGGCGTGGGGGAACGCTGGGTGGAAGGAAATTTGTGGCTCCTCTCAGATTCCAGAACTTTCTGCCACAGAAATGTGAGGAACATGTGTTTTTTTAGCCAAATTTTGAGGTTTGCAAAGGATTCTGGGTAACAGAACCTGGTCCGAGCCACACAAGTCACCCCATCTTGGATTCCCCTAGGTCTCTAGTTTTCAGAAATGCACAGGTTTGGTAGGTTTCCCTAGGTGGCGGCTGAGCTACAGGCCAAAATCTACAGGTAGGCACTTTGCAAAAAACACCTCTGTTTTCCTTCAAAAATTTGGCTGTGTCCACGTTGTGCTTTGGGGCGTTTCCTGTCGCGGGCGCTAGGCCTACCCACACAAGTGTGGTATCATTTTTATCGGGAGACGTGGGGGAACGCTGGGTGGAAGGAAATTTGTGGCTCCTCTCAGATTCCAGAACTTTCTGCCACAGAAATGTGAGGAGCATGTGTTTTTTTAGCCAAATTTTGAGGTTTGCAAAGGATTCTGGGTAACAGAATCGTGTCCGAGCCACACAAGTCACCCCATCTTGGATTCCCCTAGGTCTCTAGTTTTCAGAAATGCACAGGTTTGGTAGGTTTCCCTAGGTGGCGGCTGAACTACAAGCCAAAATCTACAGGTAGGCACTTTGCAAAAAACACCTCTGTTTTACTTCAAATATTTGGCTTTGTCCACGTTGCGCTTTGGGGCGTTTCCTGTCGCGGGCGCTAGGCCTACCCACACAAGTGAGGTATCATTTTTATCGGGAGGCGTGGGGGAACGCTGGGTGGAAGGAAATTTGTGGCTCCTCTCAGATTCCAGAACTTTCTGCCACAGAAATGTGAGGAACATGTGTTTTTTTAGCCAAATTTTGAGGTTTGCAAAGGATTCTGGGTAACAGAACCTGGTCCGAGCCACACAGGTCACCCCATCTTGGATTCCCCTAGGTCTCTAGTTTTCAGAAATGCACAGGTTTGGTAGGTTTCCCTAGGTGGCGGCTGAGCTACAGGCCAAAATCTACAGGTAGGCACTTTGCAAAAAACACCTCTGTTTTCCTTCAAAAATTTGGCTGTGTCCACGTTGCGCTTTGGGGCGTTTCCTGACGCGGGCGCTAGGCCTACCCACACAAGTGAGGTATGATTTTTATCGGGAGACGTGGGGGAACGCTGGGTGGAAGGAAATTTGTGGCTCCTCTCAGATTCCAGAACTTTCTGCCACAGAAATGTGAGGAGCATGTGTTTTTTTAGCCAAATTTTGAGGTTTGCAAAGGATTCTGGGTAACAGAACCTGGTCCGAGCCACACAAGTCACCCCATCTTGGATTCCCCTAGGTCTCTAGTTTTCAGAAATGCACGGGTTTGGTAGGTTTCCCTAGGTGGCGGCTGAGCTACAGGCCAAAATCTACAGGTAGGCACTTTGCAAAAAACACCTCTGTTTTCCTTCAAAAATTTGGCTTTGTCCACGTTGCGCTTTGGGGCGTTTCCTGTCGCGGGCGCTAGGCCTACCCACACAAGTGAGGTATCATTTTTATCGGGAGGCGTGGGGGAACGCTGGGTGGAAGGAAATTTGTGGCTCCTCTCAGATTCCAGAACTTTCTGCCACAGAAATGTGAGGAACATGTGTTTTTTTAGCCAAATTTTGAGGTTTGCAAAGGATTCTGGGTAACAGAACCTGGTCCGAGCCACACAAGTCACCCCATCTTGGATTCCCCTAGGTCTCTAGTTTTCAGAAATGCACAGGTTTGGTAGGTTTCCCTAGGTGGCGGCTGAGCTACAGGCCAAAATCTACAGGTAGGCACTTTGCAAAAAACACCTTTGTTTTCCTTCAAAAATTTGGCTGTGTCTACGTTGCGCTTTGGGGCGTTTCCTGTCGCGGGCGCTAGGCCTACCCACACAAGTGAGGTATCATTTTTATCGGGCGGTGTGGGGGAACGCTGGGTGGAAGGAAATTTGTGGCTCCTCTCAGATTCCAGAACTTTCTGCCACAGAAATGTGAGGAACATGTGTTTTTTTAGCCAAATTTTGAGGTTTGCAAAGGATTCTGGGTAACAGAACCTGGTCCGAGCCACACAAGTCACCCCATCTTGGATTCCCCTAGGTCTCTAGTTTTCAGAAATGCACAGGTTTGGTAGGTTTCCCTAGGTGGCGGCTGAGCTACAGGCCAAAATCTACAGGTAGGCACTTTGCAAAAAACACCTCTGTTTTCCTTCAAAAATTTGGCTGTGTCCACGTTGCGCTTTGGGGCGTTTCCTGTCGCGGGCGCTACGCCTACCCACACAAGTGAGGTATCATTTTTATCGGGAGGCGTGGGGGAACGCTGGGTGGAAGGAAATTTGTGGCTCCTCTCAGATTCCAGAACTTTCTGCCACAGAAATGTGAGGAACATGTGTTTTTTTAGCCAAATTTTGAGGTTTGCAAAGGATTCTGGGTAACAGAACCTGGTCCGAGCCACACAAGTCACCGCATCTTGGATTCCCCTAGGTCTCTAGTTTTCAGAAATGCACAGGTTTGGTAGGTTTCCCTAGGTGGCGGCTGAGCTACAGGCCAAAATCTACAGGTAGGCACTTTGCAAAAAACACCTCTGTTTTCCTTCAAAAATTTGGCTGTGTCCACGTTGTGCTTTGGGGCGTTTCCTGTCGCGGGCGCTAGGCCTACCCACACAAGTGTGGTATCATTTTTATCGGGAGACGTGGGGGAACGCTGGGTGGAAGGAAATTTGTGGCTCCTCTCAGATTCCAGAACTTTCTGCCACAGAAATGTGAGGAGCATGTGTTTTTTTAGCCAAATTTTGAGGTTTGCAAAGGATTCTGGGTAACAGAATCTGGTCCGAGCCACACAAGTCACCCCATCTTGGATTCCCCTAGGTCTCTAGTTTTCAGAAATGCACAGGTTTGGTAGGTTTCCCTAGGTGGCGGCTGAACTACAAGCCAAAATCTACAGGTAGGCACTTTGCAAAAAACACCTCTGTTTTACTTCAAATATTTGGCTTTGTCCACGTTGCGCTTTGGGGCGTTTCCTGTCGCGGGCGCTAGGCCTACCCACACAAGTGAGGTATCATTTTTATCGGGAGGCGTGGGGGAACGCTGGGTGGAAGGAAATTTGTGGCTCCTCTCAGATTCCAGAACTTTCTGCCACAGAAATGTGAGGAACATGTGTTTTTTTAGCCAAATTTTGAGGTTTGCAAAGGATTCTGGGTAACAGAACCTGGTCCGAGCCACACAGGTCACCCCATCTTGGATTCCCCTAGGTCTCTAGTTTTCAGAAATGCACAGGTTTGGTAGGTTTCCCTAGGTGGCGGCTGAGCTACAGGCCAAAATCTACAGGTAGGCACTTTGCAAAAAACACCTCTGTTTTCCTTCAAAAATTTGGCTGTGTCCACGTTGCGCTTTGGGGCGTTTCCTGACGCGGGCGCTAGGCCTACCCACACAAGTGAGGTATGATTTTTATCGGGAGACGTGGGGGAACGCTGGGTGGAAGGAAATTTGTGGCTCCTCTCAGATTCCAGAACTTTCTGCCACAGAAATGTGAGGAGCATGTGTTTTTTTAGCCAAATTTTGAGGTTTGCAAAGGATTCTGGGTAACAGAACCTGGTCCGAGCCACACAAGTCACCCCATCTTGGATTCCCCTAGGTCTCTAGTTTTCAGAAATGCACGGGTTTGGTAGGTTTCCCTAGGTGGCGGCTGAGCTACAGGCCAAAATCTACAGGTAGGCACTTTGCAAAAAACACCTCTGTTTTCCTTCAAAAATTTGGCTTTGTCCACGTTGCGCTTTGGGGCGTTTCCTGTCGCGGGCGCTAGGCCTACCCACACAAGTGAGGTATCATTTTTATCGGGAGGCGTGGGGGAACGCTGGGTGGAAGGAAATTTGTGGCTCCTCTCAGATTCCAGAACTTTCTGCCACAGAAATGTGAGGAACATGTGTTTTTTTAGCTAAATTTTGAGGTTTGCAAAGGATTCTGGGTAACAGAACCTGGTCCGAGCCACACAAGTCACCCCATCTTGGATTCCCCTAGGTCTCTAGTTTTCAGAAATGCACAGGTTTGGTAGGTTTCCCTAGGTGGCGGCTGAGCTACAGGCCAAAATCTACAGGTAGGCACTTTGCAAAAAACACCTCTGTTTTCCTTCAAAAATTTGGCTGTGTCCACGTTGCGCTTTGGGGCGTTTCCTGTCGCGGGCGCTAGGCCTACCCACACAAGTGAGGTATCATTTTTATCGGGAGGTGTGGGGGAACGCTGGGTGGAAGGAAATTTGTGGCTCCTCTCAGATTCCAGAACTTTCTGCCACAGAAATGTGAGGAACATGTGTTTTTTTAGCCAAATTTTGAGGTTTGCAAAGGATTCTGGGTAACAGAACCTGGTCCGAGCCACACAGGTCACCCCATCTTGGATTCCCCTAGGTCTCTAGTTTTCAGAAATGCACAGGTTTGGTAGGTTTCCCTAGGTGGCGGCTGAGCTACAGGCCAAAATCTACAGGTAGGCACTTTGCAAAAAACACCTCTGTTTTCCTTCAAAAATTTGGCTGTGTCCACGTTGCGCTTTGGGGCGTTTCCTGACGCGGGCGCTAGGCCTACCCACACAAGTGAGGTATGATTTTTATCGGGAGACGTGGGGGAACGCTGGGTGGAAGGAAATTTGTGGCTCCTCTCAGATTCCAGAACTTTCTGCCACAGAAATGTGAGGAGCATGTGTTTTTTTAGCCAAATTTTGAGGTTTGCAAAGGATTCTGGGTAACAGAACCTGGTCCGAGCCACACAAGTCACCCCATCTTGGATTCCCCTAGGTCTCTAGTTTTCAGAAATGCACGGGTTTGGTAGGTTTCCCTAGGTGGCGGCTGAGCTACAGGCCAAAATCTACAGGTAGGCACTTTGCAAAAAACACCTCTGTTTTCCTTCAAAAATTTGGCTTTGTCCACGTTGCGCTTTGGGGCGTTTCCTGTCGCGGGCGCTAGGCCTACCCACACAAGTGAGGTATCATTTTTATCGGGAGGCGTGGGGGAACGCTGGGTGGAAGGAAATTTGTGGCTCCTCTCAGATTCCAGAACTTTCTGCCACAGAAATGTGAGGAACATGTGTTTTTTTAGCTAAATTTTGAGGTTTGCAAAGGATTCTGGGTAACAGAACCTGGTCCGAGCCACACAAGTCACCCCATCTTGGATTCCCCTAGGTCTCTAGTTTTCAGAAATGCACAGGTTTGGTAGGTTTCCCTAGGTGGCGGCTGAGCTACAGGCCAAAATCTACAGGTAGGCACTTTGCAAAAAACACCTCTGTTTTCCTTCAAAAATTTGGCTGTGTCCACGTTGCGCTTTGGGGCGTTTCCTGTCGCGGGCGCTAGGCCTACCCACACAAGTGAGGTATCATTTTTATCGGGAGGTGTGGGGGAACGCTGGGTGGAAGGAAATTTGTGGCTCCTCTCAGATTCCAGAACTTTCTGCCACAGAAATGTGAGGAACATGTGTTTTTTTAGCCAAATTTTGAGGTTTGCAAAGGATTCTGGGTAACAGAACCTGGTCCGAGCCACACAAGTCACCCCATCTTGGATTCCCCTAGGTCTCTAGTTTTCAGAAATGCACAGGTTTGGTAGGTTTCCCTAGGTGGCGGCTGAGCTACAGGCCAAAATCTACAGGTAGGCACTTTGCAAAAAACACCTTTGTTTTCCTTCAAAAATTTGGCTGTGTCTACGTTGCGCTTTGGGGCGTTTCCTGTCGCGGGCGCTAGGCCTACCCACACAAGTGAGGTATCATTTTTATCGGGCGGTGTGGGGGAACGCTGGGTGGAAGGAAATTTGTGGCTCCTCTCAGATTCCAGAACTTTCTGCCACAGAAATGTGAGGAACATGTGTTTTTTTAGCCAAATTTTGAGGTTTGCAAAGGATTCTGGGTAACAGAACCTGGTCCGAGCCACACAAGTCACCCCATCTTGGATTCCCCTAGGTCTCTAGTTTTCAGAAATGCACAGGTTTGGTAGGTTTCCCTAGGTGGCGGCTGAGCTACAGGCCAAAATCTACAGGTAGGCACTTTGCAAAAAACACCTCTGTTTTCCTTCAAAAATTTGGCTGTGTCCACGTTGCGCTTTGGGGCGTTTCCTGTCGCGGGCGCTACGCCTACCCACACAAGTGAGGTATCATTTTTATCGGGAGGCGTGGGGGAACGCTGGGTGGAAGGAAATTTGTGGCTCCTCTCAGATTCCAGAACTTTCTGCCACAGAAATGTGAGGAACATGTGTTTTTTTAGCCAAATTTTGAGGTTTGCAAAGGATTCTGGGTAACAGAACCTGGTCCGAGCCACACAAGTCACCGCATCTTGGATTCCCCTAGGTCTCTAGTTTTCAGAAATGCACAGGTTTGGTAGGTTTCCCTAGGTGGCGGCTGAGCTACAGGCCAAAATCTACAGGTAGGCACTTTGCAAAAAACACCTCTGTTTTCCTTCAAAAATTTGGCTGTGTCCACGTTGTGCTTTGGGGCGTTTCCTGTCGCGGGCGCTAGGCCTACCCACACAAGTGTGGTATCATTTTTATCGGGAGACGTGGGGGAACGCTGGGTGGAAGGAAATTTGTGGCTCCTCTCAGATTCCAGAACTTTCTGCCACAGAAATGTGAGGAGCATGTGTTTTTTTAGCCAAATTTTGAGGTTTGCAAAGGATTCTGGGTAACAGAATCTGGTCCGAGCCACACAAGTCACCCCATCTTGGATTCCCCTAGGTCTCTAGTTTTCAGAAATGCACAGGTTTGGTAGGTTTCCCTAGGTGG
This sequence comes from Pleurodeles waltl, assembly GCF_031143425.1. NCBI lineage: Eukaryota > Metazoa > Chordata > Amphibia > Caudata > Salamandridae > Pleurodeles > Pleurodeles waltl. The sequence continues at coordinate 637,544,245 of NC_090439.1, forward strand.
CGGCTGAACTACAAGCCAAAATCTACAGGTAGGCACTTTGCAAAAAACACCTCTGTTTTACTTCAAATATTTGGCTTTGTCCACGTTGCGCTTTGGGGCGTTTCCTGTCGCGGGCGCTAGGCCTACCCACACAAGTGAGGTATCATTTTTATCGGGAGGCGTGGGGGAACGCTGGGTGGAAGGAAATTTGTGGCTCCTCTCAGATTCCAGAACTTTCTGCCACAGAAATGTGAGGAACATGTGTTTTTTTAGCCAAATTTTGAGGTTTGCAAAGGATTCTGGGTAACAGAACCTGGTCCGAGCCACACAGGTCACCCCATCTTGGATTCCCCTAGGTCTCTAGTTTTCAGAAATGCACAGGTTTGGTAGGTTTCCCTAGGTGGCGGCTGAGCTACAGGCCAAAATCTACAGGTAGGCACTTTGCAAAAAACACCTCTGTTTTCCTTCAAAAATTTGGCTGTGTCCACGTTGCGCTTTGGGGCGTTTCCTGACGCGGGCGCTAGGCCTACCCACACAAGTGAGGTATGATTTTTATCGGGAGACGTGGGGGAACGCTGGGTGGAAGGAAATTTGTGGCTCCTCTCAGATTCCAGAACTTTCTGCCACAGAAATGTGAGGAGCATGTGTTTTTTTAGCCAAATTTTGAGGTTTGCAAAGGATTCTGGGTAACAGAACCTGGTCCGAGCCACACAAGTCACCCCATCTTGGATTCCCCTAGGTCTCTAGTTTTCAGAAATGCACGGGTTTGGTAGGTTTCCCTAGGTGGCGGCTGAGCTACAGGCCAAAATCTACAGGTAGGCACTTTGCAAAAAACACCTCTGTTTTCCTTCAAAAATTTGGCTTTGTCCACGTTGCGCTTTGGGGCGTTTCCTGTCGCGGGCGCTAGGCCTACCCACACAAGTGAGGTATCATTTTTATCGGGAGGCGTGGGGGAACGCTGGGTGGAAGGAAATTTGTGGCTCCTCTCAGATTCCAGAACTTTCTGCCACAGAAATGTGAGGAACATGTGTTTTTTTAGCTAAATTTTGAGGTTTGCAAAGGATTCTGGGTAACAGAACCTGGTCCGAGCCACACAAGTCACCCCATCTTGGATTCCCCTAGGTCTCTAGTTTTCAGAAATGCACAGGTTTGGTAGGTTTCCCTAGGTGGCGGCTGAGCTACAGGCCAAAATCTACAGGTAGGCACTTTGCAAAAAACACCTCTGTTTTCCTTCAAAAATTTGGCTGTGTCCACGTTGCGCTTTGGGGCGTTTCCTGTCGCGGGCGCTAGGCCTACCCACACAAGTGAGGTATCATTTTTATCGGGAGGTGTGGGGGAACGCTGGGTGGAAGGAAATTTGTGGCTCCTCTCAGATTCCAGAACTTTCTGCCACAGAAATGTGAGGAACATGTGTTTTTTTAGCCAAATTTTGAGGTTTGCAAAGGATTCTGGGTAACAGAACCTGGTCCGAGCCACACAAGTCACCCCATCTTGGATTCCCCTAGGTCTCTAGTTTTCAGAAATGCACAGGTTTGGTAGGTTTCCCTAGGTGGCGGCTGAGCTACAGGCCAAAATCTACAGGTAGGCACTTTGCAAAAAACACCTCTGTTTTCCTTCAAAAATTTGGCTGTGTCCACGTTGCGCTTTGGGGCGTTTCCTGTCGCGGGCGCTAGGCCTACCCACACAAGTGAGGTATCATTTTTATCGGGAGACGTGGGGGAACGCTGGGTGGAAGGAAATTTGTGGCTCCTCTCAGATTCCAGAACTTTCTGCCACAGAAATGTGAGGAGCATGTGTTTTTTTAGCCAAATTTTGAGGTTTGCAAAGGATTCTGGGTAACAGAATCTGGTCCGAGCCACACAAGTCACCCCATCTTGGATTCCCCTAGGTCTCTAGTTTTCAGAAATGCACAGGTTTGGCAGGTTTTTCCTAGGTGGCGGCTGAGCTACAGGCCAATATCTACAGGTAGGCACTTTGCAAAAAACACCTCTGTTTTCCTTCAAAAATTTGGCTGTGTCCACGTTGCGCTTTGGGGCGTTTCCTGTCGCGGGCGCTAGGCCTACCCACACAAGTGAGGTATCATTTTTATCGGGAGATGTGGGGGAACGCTGGGTGGAAGGAAATTTGTGGCTCCTCTCAGATTCCAGAACTTTCTGCCACAGAAATGTGAGTAACATGTGTTTTTTTAGCCAAATTTTGAGGTTTGCAAAGGATTCTGGGTAAAAGAACATGGTCCGAGCCACACAAGTCAGCCCATCTTGGATTCCCCTAGGTCTCTAGTTTTCAGAAATGCACAGGTTTGGTAGGTTTCCCTAGGTGGCGGCTGAGCTACAGGCCAAAATCTACAGGTAGGCACTTTGCAAAAAACACCTCTGTTTTCCTTCAAAAATTTAGCTGTGTCCACGTTGCGCTTTGGGGCGTTTCCTGTCGTGGGCGCTAGGCCTACCCACACAAGTGAGGTATCATTTTTATCAGGAGACGTGGGGGAACGCTGGGTGGAAGGAAATTTGTGGCTCCTCTCAGATTCCAGAACTTTCTGCCACAGAAATGTGAGGAGCATGTGCTTTTTTAGCCAAATTTTGAGGTTTGCAAAGGATTCTGGGTAACAGAACCTGGTCCGAGCCACACAAGTCACCCCATCTTGGATTCCCCTAGGTCTCTAGTTTTCAGAAATGCACAGGTTTGGTAGGTTTCCCTAGGTGGCGGCTGAGCTACAGGCCAAAATCTACAGGTAGGCACTTTGCAAAAAACACCTCTGTTTTCCTTCAAAAATTTGGCTGTGTCCACATTGCGCTTTGGGGCGTTTCCTGTCGCGGGCGCTAGGCCTACCCACACAAGTGAGGTATCATTTTTATCGGGAGGCGTGGGGGAACGCTGGGTGGAAGGAAATTTGTGGCTCCTCTCAGATTCCAGAGCTTTCTGCCACAGAAATGTGAGGAGCATGTGTTTTTTTAGCCAAATTTTGAGGTTTGCAAAGGATTCTGGGTAACAGAATCTGGTCCGAGCCACACAAGTCACCCCATCTTGGAGTCCCCTAGGTCTCTAGTTTTCAGAAATGTACAGGTTTGGCAGGTTTTTCCTAGGTGGCGGCTGAGCTACAGGCCAATATCTACAGGTAGGCACTTTGCAAAAAACACCTCTGTTTTCCTTCAAAAATTTGGCTGTGTCCACGTTGCGCTTTGGGGCGTTTCCTGTCGCGGGCGCTAGGCCTACCCACACAAGTGAGGTATCATTTTTATCGGGAGACGTGGGGGAACGCTGGGTGGAAGGAAATTTGTTGCTCCTCTCAGATTCCAGAACTTTCTGCCACAGAAATGTGAGGAACATGTGTTTTTTTAGCCAAATTTTGAGGTTTGCAAAGGATTCTGGGTAACAGAACCTGGTCCAAGCCACACAAGTCACCCCATCTTGGATTCCCCTAGGTCTCTAGTTTTCAGAAATGCACAGGTTTGGTAGGTTTCCCTAGGTGGCGGCTGAGGTACAGGCCATAATCTACAGGTAGGCACTTTGCAAAAAACACCTCTGTTTTCCTTGAAAAATTTAGCTGTGTCCACGTTGCGCTTTGGGGCGATTCCTGTCGCTGGCGCTAGGCCTACCCACACAAGTGAGGTATCATTTTTATCAGGAGACGGGGGGAACGCTGGGTGGAAGGAAATTTGTGGCTCCTCTCAGATTCCAGAACTTTCTGCCACAGAAATGTGAGGAGCATGTGCTTTTTTAGCCAAATTTTGAGGTTTGCAAAGGATTCTGGGTAACAGAACCTGGTCCGAGCAACACAAGTCACCCCATCTTGGATTCCCCTAGGTCTCTAGTTTTCAGAAATGCACAGGTTTGGTAGGTTTCCCTAGGTGGCGGCTGAGCTACAGGCCAAAATCTACAGGTAGGCAGTTTGCAAAAAACACCTCTGTTTTCCTTCAAAAATTTGGCTGTGTCCACGTTGCGCTTTGGGGCGTTTCCTGTCGCGGGCGCTAGGCCTACCCACACAAGTGAGGTATCATTTTTATCGGGAGACGTGGGGGAACGCTGGGTGGAAGGAAATTTGTGGCTCCTCTCAGATTCCAGAACTTTCTGCCACAGAAATGTGAGGAACATGTGTTTTTTTAGCCAAATTTTGAGGTTTGCAAAGGATTCTGGGTAACAGAACCTGGTCCGAGCCACACAAGTCACCCTACTTGGATTCCCCTAGGTCTCTAGTTTTCAGAAATGCACAGGTTTGGTAGGTTTCCCTAGGTGGCGGCTGAGCTACAGTCCAAAATCTACAGGTAGGCACTTTGCAAAAAACACCTCTGTTTTCCTTCAAAAATTTGGCTGTGTCCACGTTGTGCTTTGGGGCGTTTCCTGTCGCGGGCGCTAGGCCTACCCACACAAGTGTGGTATCATTTTTATCGGGAGACGTGGGGGAACGCTGGGTGGAAGGAAATTTGTGGCTCCTCTCAGATTCCAGAACTTTCTGCCACAGAAATGTGAGGAGCATGTGTTTTTTTAGCCAAATTTTGAGGTTTGCAAAGGATTCTGGGTAACAGAATCTGGTCCGAGCCACACAAGTCACCCCATCTTGGATTCCCCTAGGTCTCTAGTTTTCAGAAATGCACAGGTTTGGTAGGTTTCCCTAGGTGGCGGCTGAACTACAAGCCAAAATCTACAGGTAGGCACTTTGCAAAAAACACCTCTGTTTTACTTCAAATATTTGGCTTTGTCCACGTTGCGCTTTGGGGCGTTTCCTGTCGCGGGCGCTAGGCCTACCCACACAAGTGAGGTATCATTTTTATCGGGAGGCGTGGGGGAACGCTGGGTGGAAGGAAATTTGTGGCTCCTCTCAGATTCCAGAACTTTCTGCCACAGAAATGTGAGGAACATGTGTTTTTTTATCCAAATTTTGAGGTTTGCAAAGGATTCTGGGTAACAGAACCTGGTCCGAGCCACACAAGTCACCCCATCTTGGATTCCCCTAGGTCTCTAGTTTTCAGAAATGCACAGGTTTGGTAGGTTTCCCTAGGTGGCGGCTGAGCTACAGGCCAAAATCTACAGGTAGGCACTTTGCAAAAAACACCTCTGTTTTCCTTCAAAAATTTGGCTGTGTCCACGTTGTGCTTTGGGGCGTTTCCTGTCGCGGGCGCTAGGCCTACCCACACAAGTGTGGTATCATTTTTATCGGGAGACGTGGGGGAACGCTGGGTGGAAGGAAATTTGTGGCTCCTCTCAGATTCCAGAACTTTCTGCCACAGAAATGTGAGGAGCATGTGTTTTTTTAGCCAAATTTTGAGGTTTGCAAAGGATTCTGGGTAACAGAATCTGGTCCGAGCCACACAAGTCACCCCATCTTGGATTCCCCTAGGTCTCTAGTTTTCAGAAATGCACAGGTTTGGTAGGTTTCCCTAGGTGGCGGCTGAACTACAAGCCAAAATCTACAGGTAGGCACTTTGCAAAAAACACCTCTGTTTTACTTCAAATATTTGGCTTTGTCCACGTTGCGCTTTGGGGCGTTTCCTGTCGCGGGCGCTAGGCCTACCCACACAAGTGTGGTATCATTTTTATCGGGAGACGTGGGGGAACGCTGGGTGGAAGGAAATTTGTGGCTCCTCTCAGATTCCAGAACTTTCTGCCACAGAAATGTGAGGAGCATGTGTTTTTTTAGCCAAATTTTGAGGTTTGCAAAGGATTCTGGGTAACAGAATCTGGTCCGAGCCACACAAGTCACCCCATCTTGGATTCCCCTAGGTCTCTAGTTTTCAGAAATGCACAGGTTTGGTAGGTTTCCCTAGGTGGCGGCTGAGCTACAGGCCAAAATCTACAGGTAGGCACTTTGCAAAAAACACCTCTGTTTTCCTTGAAAAATTTAGCTGTGTCCACGTTGCGCTTTGGGGCGATTCCTGTCGTGGGCGCTAGGCCTACCCACACAAGTGAGGTATCATTTTTATCAGGAGACGGGGGGAACGCTGGGTGGAAGGAAATTTGTGGCTCCTCTCAGATTCCAGAACTTTCTGCCACAGAAATGTGAGGAGCATGTGCTTTTTTAGCCAAATTTTGAGGTTTGCAAAGGATTCTGGGTAACAGAACCTGGTCCGAGCCACACAAGTCACCCCATCTTGGATTCCCCTAGGTCTCTAGTTTTCAGAAATGCACAGGTTTGGTAGGTTTCCCTAGGTGGCGGCTGAGCTACAGGCCAAAATCTACAGGTAGGCAGTTTGCAAAAAACACCTCTGTTTTCCTTCAAAAATTTGGCTGTGTCCACGTTGCGCTTTGGGGCGTTTCCTGTCGCGGGCGCTAGGCCTACCCACACAAGTGAGGTATCATTTTTATCGGGAGACGTGGGGGAACGCTGGGTGGAAGGAAATTTGTGGCTCCTCTCAGATTCCAGAACTTTCTGCCACAGAAATGTGAGGAACATGTGTTTTTTTAGCCAAATTTTGAGGTTTGCAAAGGATTCTGGGTAACAGAACCTGGTCCGAGCCACACAAGTCACCCTACTTGGATTCCCCTAGGTCTCTAGTTTTCAGAAATGCACAGGTTTGGTAGGTTTCCCTAGGTGGCGGCTGAGCTACAGGCCAAAATCTACAGGTAGGCACTTTGCAAAAAACACCTCTGTTTTCCTTCAAAAATTTGGCTGTGTCCACGTTGTGCTTTGGGGCGTTTCCTGTCGCGGGCGCTAGGCCTACCCACACAAGTGAGGTATCATTTTTATCGGGAGATGTGGAGGAACGCTGGGTGGAAGGAAATTTGTGGCTCCTCTCAGATTCCAGAACTTTCTGCCACAGAAATGTGAGTAACATGTGTTTTTTTAGCCAAATTTTGAGGTTTGCAAAGGATTCTGGGTAACAGAACCTGGTCCGAGCCACACAAGTCACCCCATCTTGGATTCCCCTAGGTCTCTAGTTTTCAGAAATGCACAGGTTTGGTAGGTTTCCCTAGGTGGCGGCTGAGCTACAGGCCAAAATCTACAGGTAGGCACTTTGCAAAAAACACCTCTGTTTTCCTTCAAAAATTTAGCTGTGTCCACGTTGCGCTTTGGGGCGTTTCCTGTCGTGGGCGCTAGGCCTACCCACACAAGTGAGGTATCATTTTTATCAGGAGACGTGGGGGAACGCTGGGTGGAAGGAAATTTGTGGCTCCTCTCAGATTCCAGAACTTTCTGCCACAGAAATGTGAGGAGCATGTGCTTTTTTAGCCAAATTTTGAGGTTTGCAAAGGATTCTGGGTAACAGAACCTGGTCCGAGCCACACAAGTCACCCCATCTTGGATTCTCCTAGGTCTCTAGTTTTCAGAAATGCACAGGTTTGGTAGGTTTCCCTAGGTGGCGGCTGAGCTACAGGCCAAAATCTACAGGTAGGCACTTTGCAAAAACCACCTCTGTTTTCCTTCAAAAATTTGGCTGTGTCCACGTTGCGCTTTGGGGCATTTCCTGTCGCGGGCGCTAGGCCTACCCACACAAGTGAGGTATCATTTTTATCGGGAGACGTGGGGGAACGCTGGGTGGAAGGAAATTTGTGGCTCCTCTCAGATTCCAGAACTTTCTGCCACAGAAATGTGAGGAACATATGAGTTTTTAGCCAAATTTTGAGGTTTGCAAAGGATTCTGGGTAACAGAACCTGGTCCGAGCCACACAGGTCACCCCATCTTGGATTCCCCTAGGTCTCTAGTTTTCAGAAATGCACAGGTTTGGTAGGTTTCCCTAGGTGGCGGCTGAGCTACAGGCCAAAATCTACAGGTAGGCACTTTTCAAAAAACACCTCTGTTTTCCTTCAAAAATTTGGCTGTGTCCACGTTGCGCTTTGGGGCGTTTCCTGTCGCGGGCGCTAGGCCTACCCACACAAGTGAGGTATCATTTTTATCGGGAGGCGTGGGGGAACGCTGGGTGGAAGGAAATTTGTGGCTCCTCTCAGATTCCAGAACTTTCTGCCACAGAAATGTGAGGAACATGTGTTTTTTTAGCCAAATTTTGAGGTTTGCAAAGGATTCTGGGTAACAGAACCTGGTCCGAGCCACACAAGTCACCCCATCTTGGATTCCCCTAGGTCTCTAGTTTTCAGAAATACACAGGTTTGGTAGGTTTCCCTAGGTGGCGGCTGAGCTACAGGCCAAAATCTACAGGTAGGCACTTTGCAAAAAACACCTCTGTTTTCCTTCAAAAATTTGGCTGTGTCCACGTTGCGCTTTGGGGCGTTTCCTGTCGCGGGCGCTAGGCCTACCCACACAAGTGAGGTATCATTTTTATCGGGAGACGTGGGGGAACGCTGGGTGGAAGGAAATTTGTGGCTCCTCTCAGATTCCAGAACTTTCTGCCACAGAAATGTGAGGAGCATGTGTTTTTTTAGCCAAATTTTGAGGTTTGCAAAGGATTCTGGGTAACAGAATCTGGTCCGAGCCACACAAGTCACCCCATCTTGGAGTCCCCTAGGTCTCTAGTTTTCATAAATGTACAGGTTTGGCAGGTTTTTCCTAGGTGGCGGCTGAGCTACAGGCCAATATCTACAGGTAGGCACTTTGCAAAAAACACCTCTGTTTTCCTTCAAAAATTTGGCTGTGTCCACGTTGCGCTTTGGGGCGTTTCCTGTCGCGGGCGCTAGGCCTACCCACACAAGTGAGGTATCATTTTTATCGGGAGACGTGGGGGAACGCTGGGTGGAAGGAAATTTGTTGCTCCTCTCAGATTCCAGAACTTTCTGCCAAAGAAATGTGAGGAACATGTGTTTTTTTAGCCAAATTTTGAGGTTTGCAAAGGATTCTGGGTAACAGAACCTGGTCCGAGCCACACAAGTCACCCCATCTTGGATTCCCCTAGGTCTCTAGTTTTCAGAAATGCACAGGTTTGGTAGGTTTCCCTAGGTGGCGGCTGAGCTACAGGCCAAAATCTACAGGTAGGCACTTTGCAAAAAACACCTCTGTTTTCCTTGAAAAATTTAGCTGTGTCCACGTTGCGCTTTGGGGCGATTCCTGTCGCGGGCGCTAGGCCTACCCACACAAGTGAGGTATCATTTTTATCAGGAGACGGGGGGAACGCTGGGTGGGAGGAAATTTGTGGCTCCTCTCAGATTCCAGAACTTTCTGCCACAGAAATGTGAGGAGCATGTGCTTTTTTAGCCAAATTTTGAGGTTTGCAAAGGATTCTGGGTAACAGAACCTGGTCCGAGCCACACAAGTCACCCCATCTTGGATTCCCCTAGGTCTCTAGTTTTCAGAAATGCACAGGTTTGGTAGGTTTCCCTAGGTGGCGGCTGAGCTACAGGCCAAAATCTACAGGTAGGCAGTTTGCAAAAAACACCTTTGTTTTCCTTCAAACATTTGGCTGTGTCCACGTTGCGCTTTGGGGCGTTTCCTGTCGCGGGCGCTAGGCCTACCCACACAAGTGAGGTATCATTTTTATCGGGAGACGTGGGGGAACGCTGGGTGGAAGGAAATTTGTGGCTCCTCTCAGATTCCAGAACTTTCTGCCACAGAAATGTGAGGAACATGTGTTTTTTTAGCCAAATTTTGAGGTTTGCAAAGGATTCTGGGTAACAGAACCTGGTCCGAGCCACACAAGTCACCCTACTTGGATTCCCCTAGGTCTCTAGTTTTCAGAAATGCACAGGTTTGGTAGGTTTCCCTAGGTGGCGGCTGAGCTACAGGCCAAAATCTACAGGTAGGCACTTTGCAAAAAACACCTCTGTTTTCCTTCAAAAATTTGGCTGTGTCCACGTTGTGCTTTGGGGCGTTTCCTGTCGCGGGCGCTAGGCCTACCCACACAAGTGTGGTATCATTTTTATCGGGAGACGTGGGGGAACGCTGGGTGGAAGGAAATTTGTGGCTCCTCTCAGATTCCAGAACTTTCTGCCACAGAAATGTGAGGAGCATGTGTTTTTTTAGCCAAATTTTGAGGTTTGCAAAGGATTCTGGGTAACAGAATCTGGTCCGAGCCACACAAGTCACCCCATCTTGGATTCCCCTAGGTCTCTAGTTTTCAGAAATGCACAGGTTTGGTAGGTTTCCCTAGGTGGCGGCTGAACTACAAGCCAAAATCTACAGGTAGGCACTTTGCAAAAAACACCTCTGTTTTACTTCAAATATTTGGCTTTGTCCACGTTGCGCTTTGGGGCGTTTCCTGTCGCGGGCGCTAGGCCTACCCACACAAGTGAGGTATCATTTTTATCGGGAGGCGTGGGGGAACGCTGGGTGGAAGGAAATTTGTGGCTCCTCTCAGATTCCAGAACTTTCTGCCACAGAAATGTGAGGAACATGTGTTTTTTTATCCAAATTTTGAGGTTTGCAAAGGATTCTGGGTAACAGAACCTGGTCCGAGCCACACAAGTCACCCCATCTTGGATTCCCCTAGGTCTCTAGTTTTCAGAAATGCACAGGTTTGGTAGGTTTCCCTAGGTGGCGGCTGAGCTACAGGCCAAAATCTACAGGTAGGCACTTTGCAAAAAACACCTCTGTTTTCCTTCAAAAATTTGGCTGTGTCCACGTTGTGCTTTGGGGCATTTCCTGTCGCGGGCGCTAGGCCTACCCACACAAGTGTGGTATCATTTTTATCGGGAGACGTGGGGGAACGCTGGGTGGAAGGAAATTTGTGGCTCCTCTCAGATTCCAGAACTTTTTGCCACAGAAATGTGAGGAGCATGTGTTTTTTTAGCCAAATTTTGAGGTTTGCAAAGGATTCTGGGTAACAGAATCTGGTCCGAGCCACACAAGTCACCCCATCTTGGATTCCCCTAGGTCTCTAGTTTTCAGAAATGCACAGGTTTGGTAGGTTTCCCTAGGTGGCGGCTGAACTACAAGCCAAAATCTACAGGTAGGCACTTTGCAAAAAACACCTCTGTTTTACTTCAAATATTTGGCTTTGTCCACGTTGCGCTTTGGGGCGTTTCCTGTCGCGGGCGCTAGGCCTACCCACACAAGTGAGGTATCATTTTTATCGGGAGACGTGGGGGAACGCTGGGTGGAAGGAAATTTGTTGCTCCTCTCAGATTCCAGAACTTTCTGCCACAGAAATGTGAGGAACATGTGTTTTTTTAGCCAAATTTTGAGGTTTGCAAAGGATTCTGGGTAACAGAACCTGGTCCGAGCCACACAAGTCACCCCATCTTGGATTCCCCTAGGTCTCTAGTTTTCAGAAATGCACAGGTTTGGTAGGTTTCCCTAGGTGGCGGCTGAGCTACAGGCCAAAATCTACAGGTAGGCACTTTGCAAAAAACACCTCTGTTTTCCTTGAAAAATTTAGCTGTGTCCACGTTGCGCTTTGGGGCGATTCCTGTCGCGGGCGCTAGGCCTACCCACACAAGTGAGGTATCATTTTTATCAGGAGACGGGGGGAACGCTGGGTGGAAGGAAATTTGTGGCTCCTCTCAGATTCCAGAACTTTCTGCCACAGAAATGTGAGGAGCATGTGCTTTTTTAGCCAAATTTTGAGGTTTGCAAAGGATTCTGGGTAACAGAACCTGGTCCGAGCCATACAAGTCACCCCATCTTGGATTCCCCTAGGTCTCTAGTTTTCAGAAATGCACAGGTTTGGTAGGTTTCCCTAGGTGGCGGCTGAGCTACAGGCCAAAATCTACAGGTAGGCACTTTGCAAAAAACACCTCTGTTTTCCTTCAAAAATTTGGCTGTGTCCACGTTGCGCTTTGGGGCGTTTCCTGTCGCGGGCGCTAGGCCTACCCACACAAGTGAGGTATCATTTTTATCGGGAGACGTGGGGGAACGCTGGGTGGAAGGAAATTTGTGGCTCCTCTCAGATTCCAGAACTTTCTGCCACAGAAATGTGAGGAACATGTGTTTTTTTAGCCAAATTTTGAGGTTTGCAAAGGATTCTGGGTAACAGAACCTGGTCCGAGCCACACAAGTCACCCTACTTGGATTCCCCTAGGTCTCTAGTTTTCAGAAATGCACAGGTTTGGTAGGTTTCCCTAGGTGGCGGCTGAGCTACAGGCCAAAATCTACAGGTAGGCACTTTGCAAAAAACACCTCTGTTTTCCTTCAAAAATTTGGCTGTGTCCACGTTGTGCTTTGGGGCGTTTCCTGTCGCGGGCGCTAGGCCTACCCACACAAGTGTGGTATCATTTTTATCGGGAGACGTGGGGGAACGCTGGGTGGAAGGAAATTTGTGGCTCCTCTCAGATTCCAGAACTTTCTGCCACAGAAATGTGAGGAGCATGTGTTTTTTTAGCCAAATTTTGAGGTTTGCAAAGGATTCTGGGTAACAGAATCTGGTCCGAGCCACACAAGTCACCCCATCTTGGATTCCCCTAGGTCTCTAGTTTTCAGAAATGCACAGGTTTGGTAGGTTTCCCTAGGTGGCGGCTGAACTACAAGCCAAAATCTACAGGTAGGCACTTTGCAAAAAACACCTCTGTTTTACTTCAAATATTTGGCTTTGTCCACGTTGCGCTTTGGGGCGTTTCCTGTCGCGGGCGCTAGGCCTACCCACACAAGTGAGGTATCATTTTTATCGGGAGGCGTGGGGGAACGCTGGGTGGAAGGAAATTTGTGGCTCCTCTCAGATTCCAGAACTTTCTGCCACAGAAATGTGAGGAACATGTGTTTTTTTAGCCAAATTTTGAGGTTTGCAAAGGATTCTGGGTAACAGAACCTGGTCCGAGCCACACAAGTCACCCCATCTTGGATTCCCCTAGGTCTCTAGTTTTCAGAAATGCACAGGTTTGGTAGGTTTCCCTAGGTGGCGGCTGAGCTACAGGCCAAAATCTACAGGTAGGCACTTTGCAAAAAACACCTCTGTTTTCCTTGAAAAATTTAGCTGTGTCCACGTTGCGCTTTGGGGCGATTCCTGTCGCGGGCGCTAGGCCTACCCACAGAAGTGAGGTATCATTTTTATCAGGAGACGGGGGGAACGCTGGGTGGAAGGAAATTTGTGGCTCCTCTCAGATTCCAGAACTTTCTGCCACAGAAATGTGAGGAGCATGTGCTTTTTTAGCCAAATTTTGAGGTTTGCAAAGGATTCTGGGTAACAGAACCTGGTCCGAGCCACACAAGTCACCCCATCTTGGATTCCCCTAGGTCTCTAGTTTTCAGAAATGCACAGGTTTGGTAGGTTTCCCTAGGTGGCGGCTGAGCTAAGGGGCCAAAATCTACAGGTAGGCAGTTTGCAAAAAACACCTCTGTTTTCCTTCAAAAATTTGGCTGTGTCCGCGTTGCGCTTTGGGGCGTTTCCTGTCGCGGGCGCTAGGCCTACCCACACAAGTGAGGTATCATTTTTATCGGGAGACGTGGGGGAACGCTAGGTGGAAGGAAATTTGTGGCTCCTCTCAGATTCCAGAACTTTCTGCCACAGAAATGTGAGGAACATGTGTTTTTTTAGCCAAATTTTGAGGTTTGCAAAGGATTCTGGGTAACAGAACCTGGTCCGAGCCACACAAGTCACCCTACTTGGATTCCCCTAGGTCTCTAGTTTTCAGAAATGCACAGGTTTGGTAGGTTTCCCTAGGTGGCGGCTGAGCTACAGGCCAAAATCTACAGGTAGGCACTTTGCAAAAAACACCTCTGTTTTCCTTCAAAAATTTGGCTGTGTCCACGTTGTGCTTTGGGGCGTTTCCTGTCGCGGGCGCTAGGCCTACCCACACAAGTGTGGTATCATTTTTATCGGGAGACGTGGGGGAACCCTGGGTGGAAGGAAATCTGTGGCTCCTCTCAGATTCCAGAACTTTCTGCCACAGAAATGTGAGGAGCATGTGTTTTTTTAGCCAAATTTTGAGGTTTGCAAAGGATTCTGGGTAACAGAATCTGGTCCGAGCCACACAAGTCACCCCATCTTGGATTCCCCTAGGTCTCTAGTTTTCAGAAATGCACAGGTTTGGTAGGTTTCCCTAGGTGGCGGCTGAACTACAAGCCAAAATCTACAGGTAGGCACTTTGCAAAAAACACCTCTGTTTTACTTCAAATATTTGGCTTTGTCCACGTTGCGCTTTGGGGCGTTTCCTGTCGCGGGCGCTAGGCCTACCCACACAAGTGAGGTATCATTTTTATCGGGAGGCGTGGGGGAACGCTGGGTGGAAGGAAATTTGTGGCTCCTCTCAGATTCCAGAACTTTCTGCCACAGAAATGTGAGGAACATGTGTTTTTTTAGCCAAATTTTGAGGTTTGCAAAGGATTCTGGGTAACAGAACCTGGTCCGAGCCACACAAGTCACCCCATCTTGGCTTCCCCTAGGTCTCTAGTTTTCTGAAATGCACAGGTTTGGTAGGTTTCCCTAGGTGGCGGCTGAGCTACAGGCCAAAATCTACAGGTAGGCACTTTGCAAAAAACACCTCTGTTTTCCTTCAAAAATTTGGCTGTGTCCACGTTGTGCTTTGGGGCGTTTCCTGTCGCGGGCGCTAGGCCTACCCACACAAGTGTGGTATCATTTTTATCGGGAGACGTGGGGGAACGCTGGGTGGAAGGAAATTTGTGGCTCCTCTCAGATTCCAGAACTTTCTGCCACAGAAATGTGAGGAGCATGTGTTTTTTTAGCCAAATTTTGAGGTTTGCAAAGGATTCTGGGTAACAGAATCTGGTCCGAGCCACACAAGTCACCCCATCTTGGATTCCCCTAGGTCTCTAGTTTTCAGAAATGCACAGGTTTGGTAGGTTTCCCTAGGTGGCGGCTGAACTACAAGCCAAAATCTACAGGTAGGCACTTTGCAAAAAACACCTCTGTTTTACTTCAAATATTTGGCTTTGTCCACGTTGCGCTTTGGGGCGTTTCCTGTCGCGGGCGCTAGGCCTACCCACACAAGTGAGGTATCATTTTTATCGGGAGGCGTGGGGGAACGCTGGGTGGAAGGAAATTTGTGGCTCCTCTCAGATTCCAGAACTTTCTGCCACAGAAATGTGAGGAACATGTGTTTTTTTTTGCCAAATTTTGAGGTTTGCAAAGGATTCTGGGTAACAGAACCTGGTCCGAGCCACACAGGTCACCCCATCTTGGATTCCCCTAGGTCTCTAGTTTTCAGAAATGCACAGGTTTGGTAGGTTTCCCTAGGTGGCGGCTGAGCTACAGGCCAAAATCTACAGGTAGGCACTTTGCAAAAAACACCTCTGTTTTCCTTCAAAAATTTGGCTGTGTCCACGTTGCGCTTTGGGGCGTTTCCTGTCGCGGGCGCTAGGCCTACCCACACAAGTGAGGTATCATTTTTATCGGGAGGCGTGGGGGAACGCTGGGTGGAAGGAAATTTGTGGCTCCTCTCAGATTCCAGAACTTTCTGCCACAGAAATGTGAGGAGCATGTGCTTTTTTAGCCAAATTTTGAGGTTTGCAAAGGATTCTGGGTAACAGAACCTGGTCCGAGCCACACAAGTCACCCCATCTTGGATTCCCCTAGGTCTCTAGTTTTCAGAAATGCACAGGTTTGGTAGGTTTCCCTAGGTGGCGGCTGAGCTACAGGCCAAAATCTACAGGTAGGCAGTTTGCAAAAAACACCTCTGTTTTCCTTCAAAAATTTGGCTGTGTCCGCGTTGCGCTTTGGGGCGTTTCCTGTCGCGGGCGCTAGGCCTACCCACACAAGTGAGGTATCATTTTTATCGGGAGACGTGGGGGAACGCTGGGTGGAAGGAAATTTGTGGCTCCTCTCAGATTCCAGAACTTTCTGCCACAGAAATGTGAGGAACATGTGTTTTTTTAGCCAAATTTTGAGGTTTGCAAAGGATTCTGGGTAACAGAACCTGGTCCGAGCCACACAAGTCACCCTACTTGGATTCCCCTAGGTCTCTAGTTTTCAGAAATGCACAGGTTTGGTAGGTTTCCCTAGGTGGCGGCTGAGCTACAGGCCAAAATCTACAGGTAGGCACTTTGCAAAAAACACCTCTGTTTTCCTTCAAAAATTTGGCTGTGTCCACGTTGTGCTTTGGGGCGTTTCCTGTCGCGGGCGCTAGGCCTACCCACACAAGTGTGGTATCATTTTTATCGGGAGACGTGGGGGAACCCTGGGTGGAAGGAAATTTGTGGCTCCTCTCAGATTCCAGAACTTTCTGCCACAGAAATGTGAGGAGCATGTGTTTTTTTAGCCAAATTTTGAGGTTTGCAAAGGATTCTGGGTAACAGAATCTGGTCCGAGCCACACAAGTCACCCCATCTTGGATTCCCCTAGGTCTCTAGTTTTCAGAAATGCACAGGTTTGGTAGGTTTCCCTAGGTGGCGGCTGAACTACAAGCCAAAATCTACAGGTAGGCACTTTGCAAAAAACACCTCTGTTTTACTTCAAATATTTGGCTTTGTCCACGTTGCGCTTTGGGGCGTTTCCTGTCGCGGGCGCTAGGCCTACCCACACAAGTGAGGTATCATTTTTATCGGGAGGCGTGGGGGAACGCTGGGTGGAAGGAAATTTGTGGCTCCTCTCAGATTCCAGAACTTTCTGCCACAGAAATGTGAGGAACATGTGTTTTTTTAGCCAAATTTTGAGGTTTGCAAAGGATTCTGGGTAACAGAACCTGGTCCGAGCCACACAAGTCACCCCATCTTGGCTTCCCCTAGGTCTCTAGTTTTCTGAAATGCACAGGTTTGGTAGGTTTCCCTAGGTGGCGGCTGAGCTACAGGCCAAAATCTACAGGTAGGCACTTTGCAAAAAACACCTCTGTTTTCCTTCAAAAATTTGGCTGTGTCCACGTTGTGCTTTGGGGCGTTTCCTGTCGCGGGCGCTAGGCCTACCCACACAAGTGTGGTATCATTTTTATCGGGAGACGTGGGGGAACGCTGGGTGGAAGGAAATTTGTGGCTCCTCTCAGATTCCAGAACTTTCTGCCACAGAAATGTGAGGAGCATGTGTTTTTTTAGCCAAATTTTGAGGTTTGCAAAGGATTCTGGGTAACAGAATCTGGTCCGAGCCACACAAGTCACCCCATCTTGGATTCCCCTAGGTCTCTAGTTTTCAGAAATGCACAGGTTTGGTAGGTTTCCCTAGGTGGCGGCTGAACTACAAGCCAAAATCTACAGGTAGGCACTTTGCAAAAAACACCTCTGTTTTACTTCAAATATTTGGCTTTGTCCACGTTGCGCTTTGGGGCGTTTCCTGTCGCGGGCGCTAGGCCTACCCACACAAGTGAGGTATCATTTTTATCGGGAGGCGTGGGGGAACGCTGGGTGGAAGGAAATTTGTGGCTCCTCTCAGATTCCAGAACTTTCTGCCACAGAAATGTGAGGAACATGTGTTTTTTTTTGCCAAATTTTGAGGTTTGCAAAGGATTCTGGGTAACAGAACCTGGTCCGAGCCACACAGGTCACCCCATCTTGGATTCCCCTAGGTCTCTAGTTTTCAGAAATGCACAGGTTTGGTAGGTTTCCCTAGGTGGCGGCTGAGCTACAGGCCAAAATCTACAGGTAGGCACTTTGCAAAAAACACCTCTGTTTTCCTTCAAAAATTTGGCTGTGTCCACGTTGCGCTTTGGGGCGTTTCCTGTCGCGGGCGCTAGGCCTACCCACACAAGTGAGGTATCATTTTTATCGGGAGGCGTGGGGGAACGCTGGGTGGAAGGAAATTTGTGGCTCCTCTCAGATTCCAGAACTTTCTGCCACAGAAATGTGAGGAGCATGTGCTTTTTTAGCCAAATTTTGAGGTTTGCAAAGGATTCTGGGTAACAGAACCTGGTCCGAGCCACACAAGTCACCCCATCTTGGATTCCCCTAGGTCTCTAGTTTTCAGAAATGCACAGGTTTGGTAGGTTTCCCTAGGTGGCGGCTGAGCTACAGGCCAAAATCTACAGGTAGGCAGTTTGCAAAAAACACCTCTGTTTTCCTTCAAAAATTTGGCTGTGTCCGCGTTGGGCTTTGGGGCGTTTCCTGTCGCGGGCGCTAGGCCTACCCACACAAGTGAGGTATCATTTTTATCGGGAGACGTGGGGGAACGCTGGGTGGAAGGAAATTTGTGGCTCCTCTCAGATTCCAGAACTTTCTGCCACAGAAATGTGAGGAACATGTGTTTTTTTAGCCAAATTTTGAGGTTTGCAAAGGATTCTGGGTAACAGAACCTGGTCCGAGCCACACAAGTCACCCTACTTGGATTCCCCTAGGTCTCTAGTTTTCAGAAATGCACAGGTTTGGTAGGTTTCCCTAGGTGGCGGCTGAGCTACAGGCCAAAATCTACAGGTAGGCACTTTGCAAAAAACACCTCTGTTTTCCTTCAAAAATTTGGCTGTGTCCACGTTGTGCTTTGGGGCGTTTCCTGTCGCGGGCGCTAGGCCTACCCACACAAGTGTGGTATCATTTTTATCGGGAGACGTGGGGGAACCCTGGGTGGAAGGAAATTTGTGGCTCCTCTCAGATTCCAGAACTTTCTGCCACAGAAATGTGAGGAGCATGTGTTTTTTTAGCCAAATTTTGAGGTTTGCAAAGGATTCTGGGTAACAGAATCTGGTCCGAGCCACACAAGTCACCCCATCTTGGATTCCCCTAGGTCTCTAGTTTTCAGAAATGCACAGGTTTGGTAGGTTTCCCTAGGTGGCGGCTGAACTACAAGCCAAAATCTACAGGTAGGCACTTTGCAAAAAACACCTCTGTTTTACTTCAAATATTTGGCTTTGTCCACGTTGCGCTTTGGGGCGTTTCCTGTCGCGGGCGCTAGGCCTACCCACACAAGTGAGGTATCATTTTTATCGGGAGGCGTGGGGGAACGCTGGGTGGAAGGAAATTTGTGGCTCCTCTCAGATTCCAGAACTTTCTGCCACAGAAATGTGAGGAACATGTGTTTTTTTAGCCAAATTTTGAGGTTTGCAAAGGATTCTGGGTAACAGAACCTGGTCCGAGCCACACAAGTCACCCCATCTTGGCTTCCCCTAGGTCTCTAGTTTTCTGAAATGCACAGGTTTGGTAGGTTTCCCTAGGTGGCGGCTGAGCTACAGGCCAAAATCTACAGGTAGGCACTTTGCAAAAAACACCTCTGTTTTCCTTCAAAAATTTGGCTGTGTCCACGTTGTGCTTTGGGGCGTTTCCTGTCGCGGGCGCTAGGCCTACCCACACAAGTGTGGTATCATTTTTATCGGGAGACGTGGGGGAACGCTGGGTGGAAGGAAATTTGTGGCTCCTCTCAGATTCCAGAACTTTCTGCCACAGAAATGTGAGGAGCATGTGTTTTTTTAGCCAAATTTTGAGGTTTGCAAAGGATTCTGGGTAACAGAATCTGGTCCGAGCCACACAAGTCACCCCATCTTGGATTCCCCTAGGTCTCTAGTTTTCAGAAATGCACAGGTTTGGTAGGTTTCCCTAGGTGGCGGCTGAACTACAAGCCAAAATCTACAGGTAGGCACTTTGCAAAAAACACCTCTGTTTTACTTCAAATATTTGGCTTTGTCCACGTTGCGCTTTGGGGCGTTTCCTGTCGCGGGCGCTAGGCCTACCCACACAAGTGAGGTATCATTTTTATCGGGAGGCGTGGGGGAACGCTGGGTGGAAGGAAATTTGTGGCTCCTCTCAGATTCCAGAACTTTCTGCCACAGAAATGTGAGGAACATGTGTTTTTTTAGCCAAATTTTGAGGTTTGCAAAGGATTCTGGGTAACAGAACCTGGTCCGAGCCACACAGGTCACCCCATCTTGGATTCCCCTAGGTCTCTAGTTTTCAGAAATGCACAGGTTTGGTAGGTTTCCCTAGGTGGCGGCTGAGCTACAGGCCAAAATCTACAGGTAGGCACTTTGCAAAAAACACCTCTGTTTTCCTTCAAAAATTTGGCTGTGTCCACGTTGCGCTTTGGGGCGTTTCCTGTCGCGGGCGCTAGGCCTACCCACACAAGTGAGGTATCATTTTTATCGGGAGGCGTGGGGGAACGCTGGGTGGAAGGAAATTTGTGGCTCCTCTCAGATTCCAGAACTTTCTGCCACAGAAATGTGAGGAACATGTGTTTTTTTAGCCAAATTTTGAGGTTTGCAAAGGATTCTGGGTAACAGAACCTGGTCCGAGCCACACAAGTCACCCCATCTTGGATTCCCCTAGGTCTCTAGTTTTCAGAAATGCACAGGTTTGGTAGGTTTCCCTAGGTGGCGGCTGAGCTACAGGCCAAAATCTACAGGTAGGCACTTTGCAAAAAACACCTCTGTTTTCCTTCAAAAATGTGGCTGTGTTCACGTTGCGCTTTGGGGCGTTTCCTGTCGCGGGCGCTAGGCCTACCCACACAAGTGAGGTATCATTTTTATCGGGAGACGTGGGGGAACGCTGGGTGGAAGGAAATTTGTGGCTCCTCTCAGATTCCAGAACTTTCTGCCACAGAAATGTGAGGAACATGTGTTTTTTTAGCCAAATTTTGAGGTTTGCAAAGGATTCTGGGTAACAGAATCTGGTCCGAGCCACACAAGTCACCCCATCTTGGATTCCCCTAGGTCTCTAGTTTTCGGAAATGCACAGGTTTGGTAGGTTTCCCTAGGTGGCGGCTGAGCTACAGGCCAAAATCTACAGGTAGGCACTTTGCAAAAAACACCTCTGTTTTCCTTCAAAAATTTGGCTGTGTCCACGTTGCGCTTTGGGGCGTTTCCTGTCGCGGGCGCTAGGCCTACCCACACAAGTGAGGTATCATTTTTATCGGGAGGTGTGGGGGAACGCTGGGTGGAAGGAAATTTGTGGCTCCTCTCAGATTCCAGAACTTTCTGCCACAGAAATGTGAGGAACATGTGTTTTTTTAGCCAAATTTTGAGGTTTGCAAAGGATTCTGGGTAACAGAACCTGGTCCGAGCCACACAAGTCACCCCATCTTGGATTCCCCTAGGTCTCTAGTTTTCAGAAATGCACAGGTTTGGTAGGTTTCCCTAGGTGGCGGCTGAGCTACAGGGCAAAATCTACAGGTAGGCACTTTGCAAAAAACACCTCTGTTTTCCTTCAAAAATTTGGCTGTGTCCACGTTGCACTTTGGGGCGTTTCCTGTCGCGGGCGCTAGGCCTACCCACACAAGTGAGGTATCATTTTTATCGGGAGACGTGGGGGAACGCTGGGTGGAAGGAAATTTGTGGCTCCTCTCAGATTCCAGAACTTTCTGCCACAGAAATGTGAGGAGCATGTGTTTTTTTAGCCAAATTTTGAGGTTTGCAGAGGATTCTGGGTAACAGAATCTGGTCCGAGCCACACAAGTCACCCCATCTTGGATTCCCCTAGGTCTCTAGTTTTCAGAAATGCACAGGTTTGGCAGGTTTTTCCTAGGTGGCGGCTGAGCTACAGGCCAATATCTACAGGTAGGCACTTTGCAAAAAACACCTCTGTTTTCCTTCAAAAATTTGGCTGTGTCCACGTTGCGCTTTGGGGGCGTTTCCTGTCGCGGGCGCTAGGCCTACCCACACAAATGAGGTATCATTTTTATCGGGAGATGTGGGGGAACGCTGGGTGGAAGGAAATTTGTGGCTCCTCTCAGATTCCAGAACTTTCTGCCACAGAAATGTGAGGAACATGTGTTTTTTTAGCTAAATTTTGAGGTTTGCAAAGGATTCTGGGTAACAGAACCTGGTCCGAGCCACACAAGTCACCCCATCTTGGATTCCCCTAGGTCTCTAGTTTTCAGAAATGCACAGGTTTGGTAGGTTTCCCTAGGTGGCGGCTGAGCTACAGGCCAAAATCTACAGGTAGGCACTTTGCAAAAAACACCTCTGTTTTCCTTCAAAAATTTAGCTGTGTCCACGTTGCGCTTTGGGGCGTTTCCTGTCGTGGGCGCTAGGCCTACCCACACAAGTGAGGTATCATTTTTATCAGGAGACGTGGGGGAACGCTGGGTGGAAGGAAATTTGTGGCTCCTCTCAGATTCCAGAACTTTCTGCCACAGAAATGTGAGGAGCATGTGCTTTTTTAGCCAAATTTTGAGGTTTGCAAAGGATTCTGGGTAACAGAACCTGGTCCGAGCCACACAAGTCACCCCATCTTGGATTCCCCTAGGTCTCTAGTTTTCAGAAATGCACAGGTTTGGTAGGTTTCCCTAGGTGGCGGCTGAGCTACAGGCCAAAATCTACAGGTAGGCACTTTGCAAAAAACACCTCTGTTTTCCTTCAAAAATTTGGCTGTGTCCACGTTGCGCTTTGGGGCATTTCCTGTCGCGGGCGCTAGGCCTACCCACACAAGTGAGGTATCATTTTTATCGGGAGACGTGGGGGAACGCTGGGTGGAAGGAAATTTGTGGCTCCTCTCAGATTCCAGAACTTTCTGCCACAGAAATGTGAGGAACATATGTGTTTTTAGCCAAATTTTGAGGTTTGCAAAGGATTCTGGGTAACAGAACCTGGTCCGAGCCACACAGGTCACCCCATCTTGGATTCCCCTAGGTCTCTAGTTTTCAGAAATGCACAGGTTTGGTAGGTTTCCCTAGGTGGCGGCTGAACTACAAGCCAAAATCTACAGGTAGGCACTTTGCAAAAAACACCTCTGTTTTACTTCAAATATTTGGCTTTGTCCACGTTGCGCTTTGGGGCGTTTCCTGTCGCGGGCGCTAGGCCTACCCACACAAGTGAGGTATCATTTTTATCGGGAGACGTGGGGGAACGCTGGGTGGAAGGAAATTTGTGGCTCCTCTCAGATTCCAGAACTTTCTGCCACAGAAATGTGAGGAACATGTGTTTTTTTAGCCAAATTTTGAGGTTTGCAAAGGATTCTGGGTAACAGAACCTGGTCCGAGACACACAAGTCACCCTACTTGGATTCCCCTAGGTCTCTAGTTTTCAGAAATGCACAGGTTTGGTAGGTTTCCCTAGGTGGCGGCTGAGCTACAGGCCAAAATCTACAGGTAGGCACTTTGCAAAAAACACCTCTGTTTTCCATCAAAAATTTGGCTGTGTCCACGTTGTGCTTTGGGGCGTTTCCTGTCGCGGGCGCTAGGCCTACCCACACAAGTGTGGTATCATTTTTATCGGGAGACGTGGGGGAACGCTGGGTGGAAGGAAATTTGTGGCTCCTCTCAGATTCCAGAACTTTCTGCCACAGAAATATGAGGAGCATGTGTTTTTTTAGCCAAATTTTGAGGTTTGCAAAGGATTCTGGGTAACAGAATCTGGTCCGAGCCACACAAGTCATGCCATCTTGGATTCCCCTAGGTCTCTAGTTTTCAGAAATGCACAGGTTTGGTAGGTTTCCCTAGGTGGCGGCTGAACTACAAGCCAAAATCTACAGGTAGGCACTTTGCAAAAAACACCTCTGTTTTACTTCAAATATTTGGCTTTGTCCACGTTGCGCTTTGGGGCGTTTCCTGTCGCGGGCGCTAGGTCTACCCACACAAGTGAGGTATCATTTTTATCGGGAGGCGTGGGGGAACGCTGGGTGGAAGGAAATTTGTGGCTCCTCTCAGATTCCAGAACTTTCTGCCACAGAAATGTGAGGAACATGTGTTTTTTTTAGCCAAATTTTGAGGTTTGCAAAGGATTCTGGGTAACAGAACCTGGTCCGAGCCACACAAGTCACCCCATCTTGGATTCCCCTAGGTCTCTAGTTTTCAGAAATGCACAGGTTTGGTAGGTTTCCCTAGGTGGCGGCTGAGCTACAGGCCAAAATCTACAGGTAGGCACTTTGCAAAAAACACCTCTGTTTTCCTTAAAAAATTTGGCTGTGTCCACGTTGTGCTTTGGGGCGTTTCCTGTCGCGGGCGCTAGGCCTACCCACACAAGTGTGGTATCATTTTTATCGGGAGACGTGGGGGAACGCTGGGTGGAAGGAAATTTGTGGCTCCTCTCAGATTCCAGAACTTTCTGCCACAGAAATTTGAGGAGCATGTGTTTTTTTAGCCAAATTTTGAGGTTTGCAAAGGATTCTGGGTAACAGAATCTGGTCCGAGCCACACAAGTCACCCCATCTTGGATTCCCCTAGGTCTCTAGTTTTCAGAAATGCACAGGTTTGGTAGGTTTCCCTAGGTGGCGGCTGAACTACAAGCCAAAATCTACAGGTAGGCACTTTGCAAAAAACACCTCTGTTTTACTTCAAATATTTGGCTTTGTCCACGTTGCGCTTTGGGGCGTTTCCTGTCGCGGGCGCTAGGCCTACCCACACAAGTGAGGTATCATTTTTATCGGGAGGTGTGGGGGAACGCTGGGTGGAAGGAAATTTGTGGCTCCTCTCAGATTCCAGAACTTTCTGCCACAGAAATGTGAGGAACATGTGTTTTTTTAGCCAAATTTTGAGGTTTGCAAAGGATTCTGGGTAACAGAACCTGGTCCGAGCCACACAAGTCACCCCATCTTGGATTCCCCTAGGTCTCTAGTTTTCAGAAATGCACAGGTTTGGTAGGTTTCCCTAGGTGGTGGCTGAGCTACAGGCCAAAATCTACAGGTAGGCACTTTGCAAAAAACACCTCTGTTTTCCTTCAAAAATTTAGCTGTGTCCACGTTGCGCTTTGGGGCGTTTCCTGTCGTGGGCGCTAGGCCTACCCACACAAGTGAGGTATCATTTTTATCAGGAGACGTGGGGGAACGCTGGGTGGAAGGAAATTTGTGGCTCCTCTCAGATTCCAGAACTTTCTGCCACAGAAATGTGAGGAACATATGTGTTTTTAGCCAAATTTTGAGGTTTGCAAAGGATTCTGGGTAACAGAACCTGGTCCGAGCCACACAGGTCACCCCATCTTGGATTCCCCTAGGTCTCTAGTTTTCAGAAATGCACAGGTTTGGTAGGTTTCCCTAGGTGGCGGCTGAGCTACAGGCCAAAATCTACAGGTAGGCACTTTGCAAAAAACACCTCTGTTTTCCTTCAAAAATTTGGCTGTGTCCACGTTGCGCTTTGGGGCGTTTCCTGACGCGGGCGCTAGGCCTACCCACACAAGTGAGGTATGATTTTTATCGGGAGACGTGGGGGAACGCTGGGTGGAAGGAAATTTGTGGCTCCTCTCAGATTCCAGAACTTTCTGCCACAGAAATGTGAGGAGCATGTGTTTTTTTAGCCAAATGTTGAGGTTTGCAAAGGATTCTGGGTAACAGAATCTGGTCCGAGCCACACAAGTCACCCCATCTTGGATTCCCCTAGGTCTCTAGTTTTCAGAAATGCACAGGTTTGGTAGGTTTCCCTAGGTGGCGGCTGAGCTACAGGCCAAAATCTACAGGTAGGCACTTTGCAAAAAACACCTCTGTTTTCCTTCAAAAATTTGGCTGTGTCCACGTTGTGCTTTGGGGCGTTTCCTGTCGCGGGCGCTAGGCCTACCCACACAAGTGTGGTATCATTTTTATCGGGAGACGTGGGGGAACGCTGGGTGGAAGGAAATTTGTGGCTCCTCTCAGATTCCAGAACTTTCTGCCACAGAAATGTGAGGAACATGTGTTTTTTTAGCCAAATTTTGAGGTTTGCAAAGGATTCTGGGTAACAGAACCTGGTCCGAGCCACACAAGTCACCCCATCTTGGATTCCCCTAGGTCTCTAGTTTTCAGAAATGCACAGGTTTGGTAGGTTTCCCTAGGTGGCGGCTGAGCTACAGGCCAAAATCTACAGGTAGGCACTTTGCAAAAAACACCTCTGTTTTCCTTCAAAAATTTAGCTGTGTCCACGTTGCGCTTTGGGGCGTTTCCTGTCGCGGGCGCTAGGTCTACCCACACAAGTGAGGTATCATTTTTATCGGGAGGCGTGGGGGAACGCTGGGTGGAAGGAAATTTGTGGCTCCTCTCAGATTCCAGAACTTTCTGCCACAGAAATGTGAGGAACATGTGTTTTTTTAGCCAAATTTTGAGGTTTGCAAAGGATTCTGGGTAACAGAACCTGGTCCGAGCCACACAAGTCACCCCATCTTGGATTCCCCTAGGTCTCTAGTTTTCAGAAATGCACAGGTTTGGTAGGTTTCCCTAGGTGGCGGCTGAGCTACAGGCCAAAATCTACAGGTAGGCACTTTGCAAAAAACACCTCTGTTTTCCTTAAAAAATTTGGCTGTGTCCACGTTGTGCTTTGGGGCGTTTCCTGTCGCGGGCGCTAGGCCTACCCACACAAGTGTGGTATCATTTTTATCGGGAGACGTGGGGGAACGCTGGGTGGAAGGAAATTTGTGGCTCCTCTCAGATTCCAGAACTTTCTGCCACAGAAATGTGAGGAGCATGTGTTTTTTTAGCCAAATTTTGAGGTTTGCAAAGGATTCTGGGTAACAGAATCTGGTCCGAGCCACACAAGTCACCCCATCTTGGATTCCCCTAGGTCTCTAGTTTTCAGAAATGCACAGGTTTGGTAGGTTTCCCTAGGTGGCGGCTGAACTACAAGCCAAAATCTACAGGTAGGCACTTTGCAAAAAACACCTCTGTTTTACTTCAAATATTTGGCTTTGTCCACGTTGCGCTTTGGGGCGTTTCCTGTCGCGGGCGCTAGGCCTACCCACACAAGTGAGGTATCATTTTTATCGGGAGGTGTGGGGGAACGCTGGGTGGAAGGAAATTTGTGGCTCCTCTCAGATTCCTGAACTTTCTGCCACAGAAATGTGAGGAACATGTGTTTTTTTAGCCAAATTTTGAGGTTTGCAAAGGATTCTGGGTAACAGAACCTGGTCCGAGCCACACAAGTCACCCCATCTTGGATTCCCCTAGGTCTCTAGTTTTCAGAAATGCACAGGTTTGGTAGGTTTCCCTAGGTGGCGGCTGAGCTACAGGCCAAAATCTACAGGTAGGCACTTTGCAAAAAACACCTCTGTTTTCCTTCAAAAATTTAGCTGTGTCCACGTTGCGCTTTGGGGCGTTTCCTGTCGTGGGCGCTAGGCCTACCCACACAAGTGAGGTATCATTTTTATCAGGAGACGTGGGGGAACGCTGGGTGGAAGGAAATTTGTGGCTCCTCTCAGATTCCAGAACTTTCTGCCACAGAAATGTGAGGAACATATGTGTTTTTAGCCAAATTTTGAGGTTTGCAAAGGATTCTGGGTAACAGAACCTGGTCCGAGCCACACAGGTCACCCCATCTTGGATTCCCCTAGGTCTCTAGTTTTCAGAAATGCACAGGTTTGGTAGGTTTCCCTAGGTGGCGGCTGAGCTACAGGCCAAAATCTACAGGTAGGCACTTTGCAAAAAACACCTCTGTTTTCCTTCAAAAATTTGGCTGTGTCCACGTTGCGCTTTGGGGCGTTTCCTGACGCGGGCGCTAGGCCTACCCACACAAGTGAGGTATGATTTTTATCGGGAGACGTGGGGGAACGCTGGGTGGAAGGAAATTTGTGGCTCCTCTCAGATTCCAGAACTTTCTGCCACAGAAATGTGAGGAGCATGTGTTTTTTTAGCCAAATTTTGAGGTTTGCAAAGGATTCTGGGTAACAGAATCTGGTCCGAGCCACACAAGTCACCCCATCTTGGATTCCCCTAGGTCTCTAGTTTTCAGAAATGCACAGGTTTGGTAGGTTTCCATAGGTGGCGGCTGAGCTACAGGCCAAAATCTACAGGTAGGCACTTTGCAAAAAACACCTCTGTTTTCCTTCAAAAATTTGGCTGTGTCCACATTGCGCTTTGGGGCGTTTCCTGTCGCGGGCGCTAGGCCTACCCACACAAGTGAGGTATCATTTTTATCGGGAGGTGTGGGGGAACGCTGGGTGGAAGGAAATTTGTGGCTCCTCTCAGATTCCAGAACTTTCTGCCACAGAAATGTGAGGAGCATGTATTTTTTTAGCCAAATTTTGAGGTTTGCAAAGGATTCTGGGTAACAGAATCTGGTCCGAGCCACACAAGTCACCCCATCTTGGAGTCCCCTAGGTCTCTAGTTTTCAGAAATGTACAGGTTTGGCAGGTTTTTCCTAGGTGGCGGCTGAGCTACAGGCCAATATCTACAGGTAGGCACTTTGCAAAAAACACCTCTGTTTTCCTTCAAAAATTTGGCTATGTCCACGTTGCGCTTTGGGGCGTTTCCTGTTGCGGGCGCTAGGCCTACCCACACAAGTGAGGTATCATTTTTATCGGGAGACGTGGGGGAACGCTGGGTGGAAGGAAATTTGTTGCTCCTCTCAGATTCCAGAACTTTCTGCCACAGAAATGTGAGGAACATGTGTTTTTTTAGCCAAATTTTGAGGTTTGCAAAGGATTCTGGGTAACAGAACCTGGTCCGAGCCACACAAGTCACCCCATCTTGGATTCCCCTAGGTCTCTAGTTTTCAGAAATGCACAGGTTTGGTAGGTTTCCCTAGGTGGCGGCTGAGCTACAGGCCAAAATCTACAGGTAGGCACTTTGCAAAAAACACCTCTGTTTTCCTTGAAAAATTTAGCTGTGTCCACGTTGCGCTTTGGGGCGATTCCTGTCGCGGGCGCTAGGCCTACCCACACAAGTGAGGTATCATTTTTATCAGGAGACGGGGGGAACGCTGGGTGGAAGGAAATTTGTGGCTCCTCTCAGATTCTAGAACTTTCTGCCACAGAAATGTGAGGAGCATGTGCTTTTTTAGCCAAATTTTGAGGTTTGCAAAGGATTCTGGGTAACAGAACCTGGTCCGAGCCACACAAGTCACCCCATCTTGGATTCCCCTAGGTCTCTAGTTTTCAGAAATGCACAGGTTCGGTAGGTTTCCCTAGCTGGCGGCTGAGCTACAGGCCAAAATCTACAGGTAGGCAGTTTGCAAAAAACACCTCTGTTTTCCTTCAAAAATTTGGCTGTGTCCACGTTGCGCTTTGGGGCGTTTCCTGTCGCGGGCGCTAGGCCTACCCACACAAGTGAGGTATCATTTTTATCGGGAGACGTGGGGGAACGCTGGGTGAAAGGAAATTTGTGGCTCCTCTCAGATTCCAGAACTTTCTGCCACAGAAATGTGAGGAACATGTGTTTTTTTAGCCAAATTTTGAGGTTTGCAAAGGATTCTGGGTAACAGAACCTGGTCCGAGCCACACAAGTCACCCTACTTGGATTCCCCTAGGTCTCTAGTTTTCAGAAATGCACAGGTTTGGTAGGTTTCCCTAGGTGGCGGCTGAGCTACAGGCCAAAATCTACAGGTAGGCACTTTGCAAAAAACACCTCTGTTTTCCTTCAAAAATTTGGCTGTGTCCACGTTGTGCTTTGGGGCGTTTCCTGTCGCGGGCGCTAGGCCTACCCACACAAGTGTGGTATCATTGTTATCGGGAGACGTGGGGGAACGCTGGGTGGAAGGAAATTTGTGGCTCCTCTCAGATTCCAGAACTTTCTGCCACAGAAATGTGAGGAGCATGTGTTTTTTTAGCCAAATTTTGAGGTTTGCAAAGGATTCTGGGTAACAGAATCTGGTCCGAGCCACACAAGTCACCCCATCTTGGATTCCCCTAGGTCTCTAGTTTTCAGAAATGCACAGGTTTGGTAGGTTTCCCTAGGTGGCGGCTGAACTACAAGCCAAAATCTACAGGTAGGCACTTTGCAAAAAACACCTCTGTTTTACTTCAAATATTTGGCTTTGTCCACGTTGCGCTTTGGGGCGTTTCCTGTCGCGGGCGCTAGGCCTACCCACACAAGTGAGGTATCATTTTTATCGGGAGGTGTGGGGGAACGCTGGGTGGAAGGAAATTTGTGGCTCCTCTCAGATTCCAGAACTTTCTGCCACAGAAATGTGAGGAACATGTGTTTTTTTAGCCAAATTTTGAGGTTTGCAAAGGATTCTGGGTAACAGAACCTGGTCCGAGCCACACAAGTCACCCCATCTTGGATTCCCCTAGGTCTCTAGTTTTCAGAAATGCACAGGTTTGGTAGGTTTCCCTAGGTGGCGGCTGAGCTACAGGCCAAAATCTACAGGTAGGCACTTTGCAAAAAACACCTCTGTTTTCCTTCAAAAATGTGGCTGTGTTCACGTTGCGCTTTGGGGCGTTTCCTGTCGCGGGCGCTAGGCCTACCCACACAAGTGAGGTATCATTTTTATCGGGAGACGTGGGGGAACGCTGGGTGGAAGGAAATTTGTGGCTCCTCTCAGATTCCAGAACTTTCTGCCACAGAAATGTGAGGAACATGTGTTTTTTTAGCCAAATTTTGAGGTTTGCAAAGGATTCTGGGTAACAGAATCTGGTCCGAGCCACACAAGTCACCCCATCTTGGATTCCCCTAGGTCTCTAGTTTTCAGAAATGCACAGGTTTGGTAGGTTTCCCTAGGTGGCGGCTGAGCTACAGGCCAAAATCTACAGGTAGGCACTTTGCAAAAAACACCTCTGTTTTCCTTAAAAAATTTAGCTGTGTCCACGTTGCGCTTTGGGGCGTTTCCTGTCGCGGGCGCTAGGCCTACCCACACAAGTGAGGTATCATTTTTATCGGGAGACGTGGGGGAACGCTGGGTGGAAGGAAATTTGTGGCTCCTCTCAGATTCCAGAACTTTCTGCCACAGAAATGTGAGGAACATGTGTTTTTTTAGCCAAATTTTGAGGTTTGCAAAGGATTCTGGGTAACAGAACCTGGTCCGAGCCACACAAGTCACCCCATCTTGGATTTCCCTAGGTCTCTAGTTTTCAGAAATGCACAGGTTTGGTAGGTTTCCCTAGGTGGCGGCTGAGCTACAGGCCAAAATCTACAGGTAGGCACTTTGCAAAAAACACCTCTGTTTTCCTTCAAAAATTTGGCTGTGTCCACGTTGCGCTTTGGGGCGTTTCCTGTCGCGGGCGCTAGGCCTACCCACACAAGTGAGGTATCATTTTTATCGGGAGATGTGGGGGAACGCTGGGTGGAAGGAATTTTGTGGCTCCTCTCAGATTCCAGAACTTTCTGCCACAGAAATGTGAGGAACATGTGTTTTTTTAGCCACATTTTGAGGTTTGCAAAGGATTCTGGGTAACAGAACCTGGTCCGAGCCACACAAGTCACCCCATCTTGGATTCCCCTAGGTCTCTAGTTTTCAGTAATGCGCAGGTTTGATAGGTTTCCCTAGGTGGCGGCTGAGCTACAGGCCAAAATCTACAGGTGGGCACTTTGCAAAAAACACCTCTGTTTTCCTTCAAAAATTTGGCTGTGTCCACGTTGCGCTTCGGGGCGTTTCCTGTCGCGGGCGCTAGGCCTACCCACACAAGTGAGGTATAATTTTTATCGGGAGGCGTGGGGGAACGCTGGGTGGAAGGAAATTTGTGGCTCCTCTCAGATTCCAGAACTTTCTGCCACAGAAATGTGAGGAACATGTGTTTTTTTAGCCAAATGTTGAGGTTTGCAAAGGATTCTGGGTAACAGAACCTGGTCCGAGCCACACAAGTCACCCCATCTTGGATTCCCCTAGGTCTCTAGTTTTCAGAAATGCACAGGTTTGGTAGGTTTCCCTAGGTGGCGGCTGAGCTACAGGCCAAAATCTACAGGTAGGCACTTTGCAAAAAACACCTCTGTTTTCCTTCAAAAATGTGGCTGTGTTCACGTTGCGCTTTGGGGCGTTTCCTGTCGCGGGCGCTAGGCCTACCCACACAAGTAAGGTATCATTTTTATCGGGAGACGTGGGGGAACGCTGGGTGGAAGGAAATTTGTGGCTCCTCTCAGATTCCAGAACTTTCTGCCACAGAAATGTGAGGAACATGTGTTTTTTTAGCCAAATTTTGAGGTTTGCAAAGGATTCTGGGTAACAGAATCTGGTCCGAGCCACACAAGTCACCCCATCTTGGATTCCCCTAGGTCTCTAGTTTTCAGAAATGCACAGGTTTGGTAGGTTTCCCTAGGTGGCGGCTGAGCTACAGGCCAAAATCTACAGGTATGCACTTTGCAAAAAACACCTCTGTTTTCCTTTAAAAATTTGGCTGTGTCCACGTTGCGCTTTGGGGCGTTTCCTGTCGCGGGCGCTAGGCCTACCCACACAAGTGAGGTATCATTTTTATCGGGAGACGTGGGGGAACGCTGGGTGGAAGGAATTTTGTGGCTCCTCTCAGATTCCAGAACTTTCTGCCACAGAAATGTGAGGAACATGTGTTTTTTTAGCCAAATTTTGAGGTTTGCAAAGGATTCTGGGTAACAGAACCTGGTCCGAGCCACACAAGTCACCCCATCTTGGATTTCCCTAGGTCTGTAGTTTTCAGAAATGCACAGGTTTGGTAGGTTTCCCTAGGTGGCGGCTGAGCTACAGGCCAAAATCTACAGGTAGGCACTTTGCAAAAAACACCTCTGTTTTCCTTCAAACATTTGGCTGTGTCCACGTTGCGCTTTGGGGCGTTTCCTGTCGCGGGCGCTAGGCCTACCCACACAAGTGAGGTATCATTTTTATCGGGAGGCGTGGGGGAACGCTGGGTGGAAGGAAATTTGTGGCTCCTCTCAGATTCCAGAACTTTCTGCCACAGAAATGTGAGGAACATGTGTTTTTTTAGCCAAATTTTGAGGTTTGCAAAGGATTCTGGGTAACAGAACCTGGCCCGAGCCACACAAGTCACCCCATCTTGGATTCCCCTAGGTCTCTAGTTTTCAGAAATGCACAGGTTTGGTAGGTTTCCCTAGGTGGCGGCTGAGCTACAGGCCAAAATCTACAGGTAGGCACTTTGCAAAAAACACCTCTGTTTTCCTTCAAAAATTTGGCTGTGTCCACGTTGCGCTTTGGGGCGTTTCCTGTCGCGGGCGCTAGGCCTACCCACACAAGTGAGGTATCATTGTTATCGGGAGACGTGGGGGAACGCTGGGTGGAAGGAATTTTGTGGCTCCTCTCAGATTCCAGAACTTTCTGCCACAGAAATATGAGGAACATGTGTTTTTTTAGCCAAATTTTGAGGTTTGCAAAGGATTCTGGGTAACAGAACCTGGTCCGAGCCACACAAGTCACCCCATCTTGGATTCCCCTAGGTCTCTAGTTTTCAGAAATGCACAGGTTTGGTAGGTTTCCCTAGGTGGCGGCTGAGCTACAGGCCAAAATCTACAGGTAGGCACTTTGCAAAAAACACCTCTGTTTTCCTTCAAAAATTTGGCTGTGTCCACGTTGCGCTTTGGGGCGTTTCCTGTTGCGGGCGCTAGGCCTACCCACACAAGTGAGGTATCATTGTTATCGGGAGACGTGGGGGAACGCTGGGTGGAAGGAAATTTGTGGCTCCTCTCAGATTCCAGAACTTTCTGCCACAGAAATGTGAGGAACATGTGTTTTTTTAGCCAAATTTTGAGGTTTGCAAAGGATTCTGGGTAACAGAACCTGGTCCGAGCCACACAAGTCACCCCATCTTGGATTCCCCTAGGTCTCTAGTTTTCAGAAATGCACAGGTTTGGTAGGTTTCCCTAGGTGGCGGCTGAGCTAGAGGCCAAAATCTACAGGTAGTCACTTTGCTAAAAACAGGTCTGTTTTCTGTGATGTGTCTACGTTGTGTTTTGGGGCATATCCTGTCGCGGGCGCTAGGCCTACCCACACAAGTGAGGTATCATTTTTATCAGGAGACTTGGGGGAACATAGAATAGCAAAACAAGTGTTATTGCCCCTTGTCTTTCTCTACATTTTTCCCTTCCAAATGTAAGACAGTGTGTAAAAAAGACGTCTATTTGAGAAATGCCCTGTAATTCACATGCTAGTATGGGCACTCCGGAATTCAGAGATGTGCAAATAACCACTGCTTCTCAACACCTTATCTTGTGCCCATTTTGTAAATACAAAGGTTTTCTTGATAGCTATTTTTTACTCTTTATATTTCAGCAAATGAATTGCTGTATACCCGGCATAGAATGAAAACCCACTGCAGGTCATTTATTGGCTCTGGGTACCTAGAGTTCTTGATGAACCTACAATCCCTATATATCTCCACAACCAGAAGAGTCCAGCAGACGTAACGGTATATTGCTTTCGAAAATCTGACATTGCAGGAAAAAGTTACAGAGTAAAACGTAGAGAAAAATTGATGTTTTTTTCACCTCAATTTCAATATTTTTCTTTTTCAGTTGTTATTTTCTGTAGGAAACCCTTGTAGGATTTACACCAATTACCCCTTGCTGAATTCAGAATTTTGTCTACTTTTCAGAAATGTTGTGGTTTCTGGGATCCAGCGTTGGTTTCATGCCCATTTCTGTCACTGACTGGAAGGAGGCTGACAGCACGAAAAATCGTAAAAATGGGGTATGTCCCAGTAAAATGCCAAAATTGTGTTGAAAAATTGGGTTTTCTGATTGAAGTCTGCCTGTTCCTGAAAGCTGGGAAGCTGGTGATTTTATCACCGCAAACCCTTTGTTGATGCCCTTTTCAGGGAAAATACCACAAGCCTTCTTCTGCAGCCCATTTTTCCAATTTTGTTTAAAAAAACGAAATTTTCACAGTTTTTTGGCTAATTTCTTGGCCTCCTTCTGGGGAACCCACAAAGTCTGGGTACCTCTAGAATCCCTAGGATGTTGGAAAAAAAGGACGCAAATTTGGCTTGGGTAGCTTACGTGAACAAAAAGTTATGAGGGCCTAAGCGCGAACTGCTCCAAATAGCCAAAAAAAGGCTCGGCACAGGAGGGGGAAAAGGCCTGGCAGCGAAGGGGTTAAAGTTAATAATATTATTTTTTACATTTGTTATTACATTTTTTCAAAAAATGTAAAACAAATACTACTTATTTTTGGGCTTTTTGAAAGTCCCGCCGTACTCTGAAAAAATATAAATAGTTTAAAAATGAAAAAAAAAAAAGATTTTTGTCACAACTGCTTACTCTGGTTCAAAAATAGAAACAAATGTTATGGTTGTGTGTCATGTATATGTCTTTATGTTTATTTATCTCAAGAGTCTGGTCTGAAAGAGATTCTGGGGGTCATTCTCACCTTGGCGGTCCATGACCGCCATGGCGGAGGGCGGCGGAAGCACCGCCAACAGGCTGGCGGTGCTTCCTGGGCGATTCTGACCGCGGCGGTAAAGCCGCGGTCAGAAAAGGGGAGCCGGCGGTTTCCCGCCGGTTTCCCGCTGGCGCTGGCTTGCAGCACCGCCATGGGGATTCCGAGCGCCTTCCCGCCAGCCTGTTTCTGGCAGTGTCCACCGCCGGAACCAGGATGGCGGGAACGGCTGCCGTGGGGCCTCTGGGGGCCCCTGTACTGCCCATGCCACTGGCATGGGCAGTGCAGGGGCCCCCTAACAGGGCCCCACAAAGATTTTCACTGTCTGCTGTGCAGACAGTGAAAATCGCGACAGGTGCCACTGCACCCGTCGCACCCCTTCAACTCCGCCGGCTCCATTCCGAGCCGGCTTCATTGTTGAAGGGGCTGTCCCGCTGGGCTGGCCGGCGGTCTTCTGGCGGTCGCCCGCCGGCCCAGCGGGAAAGCCGGAATGGCCACCGCGGTCTTTTGACCGCGGAGCGGTCTTTCGGCGGGAACCGCTTGGCGGGCGGCGACCGCCAACCGCCGCGGTCAGAATGACCGCCTCTGTCAGTCGGCCCCAAGGCTACATAACATTCTCTCTGATATGTTCTGCTCAAACCCTTCAATTTGAGTGCCATTTATTAATATAGTTTCTAATGCAATAGCTATAGGCGCACCCATCCCATCCATGTGCAAAGGTGAGGAAATCGTCCCAATTCACCAAAAAGGGTGTTGTAACCTCCTAAGCAACTTCAACCCTTTTAGCTCATTAGACAACCTGCAGAAAATGTTCTGCAAGAAAGTCTTGGGCCATTTAACATCTTGGATAGGATAAAAATCTCATCAGCCCCCTCCAGGAAGGATTTAGGCCACAAATTGGAAGACCAGGTCTTCAGGGTCCTTATGACTAAATGGAAGATGGTTCGTGTTGGAAAGGGGTTCACTTTTTGTTGCTTTTATTGATTTGCAAGCAGAAATTGATTTGGTTCCAAGTGCAGAACTTGGATAACTTGCTGAATATAATAATGCACTTGCATGAGGGGAATTACGCGAGGATCCAGTGAGGAACACACAGAGAACTGAAGTACAAGACAGATGTAGCAATAAGTGTTTGCAAAGGATGCGTTTTGGCACCTAATCTTTTTAAGTTTATGAGCAAAAGTATAAACTACCTGTTAAATTGTTTCATTGACTACCCATCTTTGGCCATCAAGAAGTTGCCGGCTTTGTTTTTTGCAGATGACAGCTTGCTGCTTTCCAAAACACACATGGGCCTTCAGACGCTTATGGATAGGTTCCAGAGATAGCCCAAAAAAACACCATCCTACCTAATTTCTCCTGTGCTTTACAACCTCTAATTAAAGAGTGCCACTTTGGATGGCATGAAGCTGTGGGGTCACAGCGAGTGTTTGCTTCTTGGTGTGGGTGAAAAAAACCTTTTAAGGGCTGTCTCCTGTCTGGGGCGCAGGACTGGATCTCGCCCTAAAGCAAATCATGGAAGAGGCAAGACTGCTACCGTTATTATACTGGATTCTGGTATGTTCAATAGAGGCCTTAAAAGCTGTACAGAGATTCCTTAAGCGAAGTCATTGCATTAAAAGATTCATATAAAATCCTTTGGCTGGTGCACGTTAAACAGACCCTTAACAGCCAGGGCTGAGTGGCCTTTGGGGTGCCCCCACAGCTATTAACATCAGTGCTAAAGGCGTTGTCAAGCTGGTACACTGGGCACATTTCATGACACTTACTGTGTCCTCTGACTCCAGAGGTAGAAGGACCAAATTCTTTCTTACACACAAAAATGTATTTTAACTCTATTACGTCCTGGATTAAATCGACCTGCCCTGGGCACGTTCTCTTTATCTGCAGTTTCACTACAGTATGGTACCCTCCAACTGGCTAGTTACACCTCACGATGGGCCTCTTCGACCGACATGTCAACTCTTTGCCTGGTCTGTTGTTCTATGGACAAGTCAGAGGAGAACTTCTTATTTTTTTGTAGGGCATGTTCCAGACTATGGGCCCGATTTAGAGGGAAATACTCTGTCACAAATGTGACGGATGTCCCATCCCCCGTATTACAATCACATTGTAGCCTATGGAGATTGTAATATGGCGGACGGGATATCCGTCACGTTTGGCCTAAATCAGTTCCTAAGGCTTAGGTGCATTGCCCCAGTATGTCAGGCTTTGGGTCTAGCTGATCGCCTTAATTCACTAAAGTGACACAAGGGTGGTTGTGGTCTTTGCAGTGGCTAAATTCATCAAGTCTGCATGGTCAATGGACCAGAACATTTTTGATTCTATTAGATCCTAGTGTTTGTAACAGGAAAGGTGGCTTTTTAATCTCCTTTGTCTGTAAGCTCAAAATTCGAGATATTATTAGAACCATATTGCTAGTATGAATACTGTTAATATTGTATTCTTCATTGTTTTTAACTTGCTAATATACCTGGATGATTGCATTTTATGGGGATGCTTTAATATTTGTACTTTGGTGACTAGTTTTTGAATTCAAACTGACAATACGTTTGGAAATTTGGACTCTAAGTGTGTGAGTATATATGTGCGTGTGTGTAAGTATGTGTATACATGTGTGTATCACTGTGTGGAAAAATGTGTGCTTGTGAGTATGTGTGTCAGTGTGAAAGTGTCTGTGTTTGGATGTGTGTATCTGTGTGTGATTGTATGTGTGTGTGTTTGTATGTGTGTGTGTTTGTGTACATGTGTGTACAGTGCCTTTGTATCTGTTACTCTTTATGCATGTGTGTATACCAGTGTATGTGTGTGTACATGTGTCTGTGTGTGAGTGTCTGTGTGAGTTTTAAAGTGTGTGTATGTGTGTGTGTGACTGCCTTTGTATGTCTGTATGAGTGTGTTGAGAGAGTGTATGAGTGTGAATGACTGTGTCCGTGTGTATGTCTGCAAGTGTGCATATGTAATGGGGATTCTTGAACACTTCTGTGCAAGGAGTAGACTGTATGGTGTAGGGCTTGGCCTCATGCATCTCATTGATTATATATAAAGAATTGACTACCTGCAAATGGTCTGGTACAGGGCGAAGAGTGCGTAGCAGGGGCTTCGCCACTCACATCTCATTATGCGTACCCAAGAGATCGCTTATCGGCAAACCACCTGGCACAGGATGAAGGGTGTGCGTAGTAGGTGGTTGAACATCTAAAAGGGTGTGGCTCTGTGGAGGAAGTAAGGTATAAATGGCCAACTCTATACAAGATGTAGGGTGTGCATAGTAGGCACTTGGCCACCTTAGTGTGCTTTTGGTTTTCTTAAAATCCGCTCTTGCAGTACACCCACGACCCTCCCCTGAGCTCTTGAGGGAGTCCCTCGGGACCAATCGCTGGAATTATGTGGTTTGTTTTTTATTGCCCCCCCCTTGGAGTGTTGCCTCTAGGACCTTGTGATCGGGCAGACCCGAACACATCCTCGGCAATGGTGGACACCGACGTGTCGGGTAGTCCCGACACGTCACTTCCGCGTTCCCACGTTTCCGTGGGAACGCTCCCTGACGGAGGACCGTGTTGCCTGGTTGCCGGGGAACCACAAGAGGGCTTCCGGGCCACGGCAGTGAAGAGGGGGAGTGGCCACGAGATCGAGGAAGGTGAAGGCGAAGGTGCGAGAGGAGAGACGCGGAAAAACGGAACCCGACCAGAGGAACTGACGAGGATCGCCGCAACTCTGACCCAAGACGAGACGGTGGAAAAGGAGAGTGTCGACGGAGGCGCTCAGCGGACGGAACACCCAGGAGCCAGCCACGACCCAGGAGGGTCGTGGCTTGCTAAGGTACGGTCTTTGTAGGACGCCAGAGGAAACACCCAGCTTAAGAGGGCACTGGGGAAGGGACCTGGAAAAGAGTAAGGGAGGGCTAGGGAGGGACCTTGGAGAGCACGTATCTAGGCACAAGTGAATCACATAAAACGTGCACTGTAAGGCTGTTATTTACGTTACCACAAAACACTACCAGCACAACCCCACCCCTTTTCCCCTTCCCCTTTAGTGTTACAAAAACCCAAACCCAGACTTACTGCCCACATACCTTGGCGTTTTCCTTCTTTTTCGGTACATACCACTGGAGCCATCTGAGAGACAGAGGAGCCATCAAACTAAGAGACACAGAAGAAAGAATAAAACCCAATGAGAAGCTTAGAAGAAGACGTCCAGAGACTTTAACACCCTGTAAACAGAAGGAAATAAAAAATAAAAAGCCAAACTCTTAAATAAACCACTTACCTGACCACCATAATCTTTCTCCGTTGCTTTTATACCGTTCCGCCTGCCACAGTGGTGTCAGAAGTGGGATCTATAGGAAAAGGCCCAGGGCTACCGAACGGTATAAACAATGAGTGAAAGTCCCTCCTTAGAGGACATGATTAAACAACTGGCAGAAGGCCAGCGCCACTTGCAGTTGGTATGGGAAGCACACCAACGAGAGGCGAAAGAAGACAGGGAGGCCTTACAGTCTGCCTTGAAAAGTCAAGCCACTATACTAGCGAACAACCAACTGGTACATGAATCGGCAATGAAAAAATTAACAGAGACAATAGCCGCCAGCAAAGTCCACCCCAATGTCCCCAGTTCGGTGTTGCAAAAATATCAGGAGGGAGAAGACCCGGACTCCTTCTTTACTAACTTTGAAAGTCGCCTCGTCTGCCCAATGGCCGGAAGAAAGATGGGGTCAATACATTGCGCATTTGCTTACCGGCCTCTTGCAAGCCGCGTATCAAGCAGCGAACCCCAGGGGAACAACACCCTACAAAGACATAAAGAACAGCATCTTAGAACGGGTGGGACACGATACAGAGTACTATCGAGTAAGATTCCGGAAAGTAAAGTGGGGACAAAATGAGGACCCCCGAACCTTTTATTTCCGTGTTAAAGATTTAGCCCTGAAATGGTTGGGACCTATCGGGAACAGCCGGGAGGAGGTCATACAAACAATTGTCCTCGAGCAATACTTGGACTCGTTACCTACTCCTACAAAAAACTGGATAAGACAACATCCAAAGGTAGATACAGACATGGCCATTGACTTAGCCTGTGCATACCATCGATCCACCGATGTGAGAGGTATACAGTCCAGACCCAACATAAAACCCGTTATACTCAATCCCAAACCCTCACCGAGATTTCCGCTAGAGGACCCGGTTCCCCGAAGACTCGGAGAAGGCCCTCCCCTACAGGGACCACAATGTTTTAACTGCAGAGAGTGGGGTCATATAGCTCGTACGTGCCCCCGGAAAATAGAGGGAAGCGAACCTATGGAGATAGGAGTGACCAGACGGTGAGTACTATGTACAAGAGGGGGAGACATTAAATTTAAGCAAACCCTAAAAATTAATGGACGGTCCTTATGTGCTCTCATCGATTCGGGTTGCAGCCAATCCGTTGTTCGCGAAGACTTAATAGGCCTTATAGATCGGGAAACCAGTCAGTGGGTCAATATTTGCTGTATTCACGGCGATAAGGAGCAATACCCCCTGAAAGTCGTCGAATTGGAGTGGGGAGACTACAGGGATTTGCTTCCTATGGGAGTTATGTCCCAACTCATTGAGGAATGTATCGTTGGTACCGACTATGACCATTTCCAAGAGCTCTTGGATCATGTTAGAAGTCCAAAAACTCCCCAGGAGTGGTGGCTTGAGGCTCCTTTTTCAGGAAGCCCCATTGAATGTCCTCTAACCCGCAGAAAACTTTCACGCCGACAAAAGCGGGATGAGAGAGTACAGTTCCGGACTCATAAAGAGCAGGAGCAAGCCCAAGGACTTATAGCAGAGACACATGAAGCACCCCTAAGTTTCCATCACCAACAGAGAGAAGATCCTACCCTTACTGAGGCCTGGAGCTCCGCAAAAACCGAAGAAACTGATGAGGTGGGTCCCTACTTCCTGGTTAAAAGAAATCTCCTCTATAGGGTTACCACTACCCGAGCAGGGGAACGCAAACATCAGTTAATAGTACCTGAAACCTATAGGAACCAAGTCCTGACTCTAGCACACAACCATCCGGGGGGGGGGGGTATTTTGGGAGAGAAAAAACTGAGGAGTATCTCCTCAGACGATTCTATTGGCCAGGGGTTTTTGCACACATTAGGAGATACTGCTCCCAATGTCCCAGGTGTCAGCTTACAGAACCAGGTAGGCCCAAGAAAGCGCCCCTTTTACCCCTTCCCATCATAGACATTCCATTCAGCAGGGTGGGGATGGATTTAATTGGGCCCTTAGTACCGTCCTCTAAAGGTCATACCTATATATTGGTTATCGTAGACTATGCTACCCGGTACCCCGAAGCCGTCCCCCTGACAAGTATGACAACAAAAACAGTCGCACAAGCAATGATAACGGTGTTCGCCCGAATAGGGTTTCCCCGAGAGATACTCACTGACCAAGGGACCCCATTCATGTCGAATCTCATGAAACAAGTATGTAGGTCATTGAGCATTTCCCAAATAAAAACCTCTGTTTATCATCCACAGAGGGATGGATTGGTGGAGCGCTACAATCGAACCATCAAATCTCTATTAAAGAAAATAGTCAAGGATTCAGGCAGAGATTGGGATCAAAAATTACCCTTAGTTCTGTATGCTATCAGAACCCATGAACAGGCCTCAACGGGACATAGCCCATTCGAACTAGTGTTCGGACGGCAACCCCGTTCCCTTTTAGATATGGCTGTAGAAACATGGGAGGAGGAAGCCGCGGGAGAGGGAAGGCCGTTGTTGGAATATGTCCACAACTTGAAATCCCATTTACAAGGGCTATGGGAAGAGGTACGACAAAATATGGAACAGGCCCAAGAGATACAAAAACATTATTATGACAGAGGGAGTAAGTTGCTGACCTTTCAGCTAGACGACCAGGTATTAATAATGCGTCCCACGTCTGAGCAAAAACTTCTCGCAAGATGGCAGGGTCCCTATCGGGTTATTCGAGCAGTCTCCCCTGTCACTTATCTCATAGAACTAAATGCCAATCCTAAAAAAAAACAAATTTATCATGTGAATCTCTTTAAAAAATGGGAAGTTGCAGAGAACGTAGACAACTCAGTAGAGATGGGTCGGTTTTTATATCCCAGTAAGGAATTAAACATAGAGTTCTTCCCTAAGGACCAGCAAAGTATAAAAAAATTGCCCTCTGTCAATAGTTTGTTGACAAGGTCAGAGAAAGAGCAGTTATATTTCCTATTGAGTCAATTTCAACATGTCTTTGCAGAGACACCTGGGAAAACCTCTTTAGTCTGTCATAAAATACGAACAACCCCAGGTAAAATAGTCAGATTGCGACCCTACCGTATTCCTGAGGCCAGGAAACAGGCCATAGAAGACGAGATACAGAAAATGTTAGACCTGGGAGTGGTGGAACCCTCTAATAGCCCTTGGTGCTCCCCAGTAGTACTGGTACCGAAACCTGACGGGTCCGTCAGGTTTTGAATTGACTTTCGTAAACTTAATGAAATATCTATGTTTGACACATATCCAATTCCCCGAGTAGACGATGTCCTTGAGAAACTAGGAAAAGCTAAATATATGTCCACATTGGACCTAACTAAGGGGTATTGGCAGATCCCTCTTGCTCCAGACGATAAAGAAAAAACAGCCTTCTCTACACAATCCGGTCTTTATCACTTCACAGTGTTACCCTTTGGACTACATGGAGCTGTGGCTACCTTTCAGAGATTAATGGATAGGTTACTAAAGCCCTTTAACACATTCTCGGCAGCCTATTTGGATGATGTCGTCGTTTTTAGCGAGACATGGGGGGATCATCTATACCATCTTCGGCAAATATTCAATACCCTGGCAAAAGCAGGGTTGACAGCCAACCCCAAGAAATGCATATTAGGGAAAACTGACATATCTTATCTCGGATACAATATTAGCCAGGGTACCCTACAGCCCCAAACCACAAAGGTGGAAGCCATAAAACATGCCCCTACTCCTACAACAAAGAAAGATTTGCGCTCTTTCCTTGGTTTGGTGGGCTATTACCGAAGGTTCATACCAGGATATTCCACCCTTGCAGCCCCCCTCACAGACCTCCTGTCTAAATCACACCCTAACCGGTTATTACCCTTTTCAAACCCTCAGACGAATAGTTTTGAGTGTTTAAAATCCTATCTTACAAAGGAACCTGTATTGAGATGTCCAGACTTCACCAAACCGTTTCATCTGTACACTGATGCCTCTAATGTAGGGCTAGGGGCCGTACTGTCTCAACCTGACGGAGAAGGCAGGGATCACCCAGTAGTGTTTATCAGTAGGAAACTTTTTCCCCGGGAACGTCATTATCCCATCATCGAGAGAGAGTGTTTGGCTATTAAATGGGCGGTGGACAACTTGCAGTATTATCTCTTGGGCCGGCCTTTTGTTCTATATACGGATCACGCTCCCCTTACCTGGATGGCCGCTCATAAGGACTCTAACTCCTGGATTTTGCGATGGTTCCTTGAACTGCAGCCTTTTTCCTTTCAGGTCCGCCACATCCCTGGAGCTCAGCAGGGTCCTGCGGATTATTTATCTTGTTTTCCTTGCTCTTCTTCGGTCCTAAAACAGGACTGTTCTTGGGATGGGGTGTGTGATCGGGCAGACCCGAACACATCCTCGGCAATGGTGGACACCGACGTGTCGGGTAGTCCCGACACGTCACTTCCGCATTCCCACGTTTCCGTGGGAACGCTCCCTGACGGTGGAACGCGTTGCCTGGTTGCCGGGGAACCACAAGAGGGCTTCCGGGCCACGGCAGTGAAGAGGGGGAGTGGCCACGAGATCAAGGAAGGTGAAGGAGAAGGTGCGAGAGGAGAGACGTGGAAAAACGGAACCCGACCAGAGGAACTGACGAGGATCGCCGCAACTCTGACCCAAGACGAGACGGTGGAAAAGGAGAGTGTCGACGGAGGCGCTCAGCGGACGGAACACCCAGGAGCCAGCCACGACCCAGGAGGGTCGTGGCTTGCTAAGGTATGGTCTTTGTGGGATGCCAGAGGAAACACCCAGCTTAAGATGGCACTGGGGAAGGGACCTGGAAAAGAGTAAGGGAGGGCTGGGGAGGGACCTTGGAGAGCACGTATCTAGGCACAAGTGAATCACATAAAACGTGCACTGTAAGGCTGTTATTTACGTTACCACAAAACACTACCAGCACAACCCCACCCCTTTTCCCCTTCCCCTTTAGTGTTACAAAAACCCAAACCCAGACTTACTGCCCACTTACCTTGGCGTTTTCCTTCTTTTTCAGTACATACCACTGGAGCCATCCGAGAGACAGAGGAGCCATCAAACTAAGAGACACAGAAGAAAGAATAAAACCCAATGAGAAGCTTAGAAGAAGACGTCCAGAGACTTTAACACCCTGTAAACAGAAGGAAATAAAAAATAAAAAGCCAAACTCTTAAATAAACCACTTACCTGACCACCATAATCTTTCTCCGTTGCTTTTATACCGTTCCGCCTGCCACAGACCTCCACATAACTGCAAGGGGATTTGTTTTCCCGCTACTCTGCCCCAAGCATACTATTTATCATTTAGAATCAGGACATGGGAACAAGATAATTTTAAATGTAGTGTGTCAGTGGTTTTGTTTGAAACTTTGGGCCAGATGTATCAAAGATCCGTTTTGCATTTCTTAAATAGCGAATTTTAAGAAATCTTTATTCATGAAATGCAAAATGAGATTTGAGAATTTTGCCATTCGATAATAGCGATTTCTTAAAAGTTTCAATCGCTATTACCGAATCGCAATTAGAGAATGAGACTCCATTCATCCCTATGGGCCTTAGGTGCGAATGGTTTTGCATTTACCAGTTTGCGAATTCCAGTTAGGAATTCGCAAATTAGGTATTGAAACCCCAGGGTGCTGGGGGCTTAAGGTCCCCTCTGATGCACCCCAAAAAAATATTTGTGGACATGTTAAGCACACACATGCCCTAGGGG
The DNA here is from genome assembly GCF_031143425.1 of Pleurodeles waltl. Classification (NCBI taxonomy): domain Eukaryota; kingdom Metazoa; phylum Chordata; class Amphibia; order Caudata; family Salamandridae; genus Pleurodeles; species Pleurodeles waltl. The sequence goes on from NC_090439.1 coordinate 637,588,648, forward strand.
CATGTGTGCGCTACATGTCATTTTCAAAAATGCATTTCTAACGCATTTTAAAAAATTGCACATGCTTACCACCAAATAGTATTTGGCAGTAATTGCATTTTCTAAATGCCCAATTTGCATTTAGGAAATGCTTGATACATGTGCTTTGGAAATCGCAAATAGGAATTCCCTATTTGCGATTTCCTATTTAGAGAATCGCAATTTGCGATTCTCTAAATTGGGTCGCAATTTTAAGGAATCACTATTTTAGCGATTCCTTAAAATTGCACAGTGAATGCCTTTCATACATCTTGAAAGGCATTTTTGCATTCGCAAACGGCCGAATTTTGCGATTCGCACCGTTTGCGAATGCAAAATTGCTTGATACATCTGGCCCTTTATGTCTTAACTGATATTTTCATCACTGTGCTCAGTGTAGGGTTAGGCACCTAACCCCCCCACACCCACAGACACCCAACCCCTTTTTTATTTTTTTCTTGCACCACTGATACGCAGACACACCACGATTCTCCCGGAGGTTGTACTGGGCTTTGCAGTGGATCCACGGTATCACAAAAACAGTATTTTTACCCCAGTGAGGATCTCTCTGGGACACCTTCACAAGGCCCATGTGGTCAGGGTGCCATGAATAGTGTTGTCATCAATTATGTCATTTCAGATATTGCAGTAATGTTTTCAATGATGTCATAGATCATGTCATAAGAAATGTAATATTTGAGGTAATTAGCAGCGCACGACAAGGGTACAAATTATTGCTACTTGAAGTAACTATAAGTGGTGAATTTCAGTGTTTTTTCATTTAAAATAGTATTCAACTGACATTTTTACCTAACTATAACATTATTGAATTTCTAAAAGTTTTAATGCAAAGTAACATATTATTACAATTCCTAACTATACCCTTACATTAACCTTTGTTAACAGGCTCCTTATGCAGCAACACATGTCCTGTGAACACCACAGCCTCAGTGATAGACACACATTAAACAAAACATTGTAAATAAGTCTTCCAGAAAGGAAGAGTTTTCCATGAATACATGGTGATACTTTTACTATCCTAAACTGTCTGGTGTGTTTTGGGTCATCATGAGTAGACTTTCATATACAGACTCCCACCCTTTTGCAGCAGCTTGATTGCTATACATTTCATGGGGGGTTGGGAGTACATCAAGGGAGGATTACACAAACACTTTTCACATGATTTAGTGATTTGTTCAGAAACAAGTGTGAAAGCTAAGAACTGAACTTGGGATCCCAAGTTCCTTACTCAGAAGTTCTAGCCACTGAGCCACATCCCTTCAAGGCATATAGAAGGCCACTAGTTAAAGCACATTTTTCAGCATAATGCCATATTTTTTCAAAGTAGCATTCTTTTGTTAAATGGCCTGCTTTGTGCTGCACTCATTTCTCACCTGCAAAGGTACCCATCACCAGTCTAGTCTAGTCAGTGTGCTGTTTAGTGCCAGAGGTTTACAACTGAAGTATTGGGAGATAGGAGCTCAGCACAAACCACTGACCATCTTGTAAAGCATGGAAAAGGCCTCTTTATTGAAACAGGTGCACAATAACAACGTATTCCTGGCAAATAGCCTTACAAATCTACCACTTCACTAAACATCCAATTAACTAACCAATGTCCTAGCCCCATCCCTACTGTCCCACCCAGGATACCCCACCACACAAGTAACTCATATAGCCTTTAGCCCACTGCAGGGGACCATACTGGCCATTATAGGCCCCATACAGCGTTAACCAAGGGAGTTGGACTTAGATGCTGGTATAGTCTACCTATGGAGGGCTAAAAGGCTATTAGAACATTCCACCACTACAGGGCAAAATATTCTAATAAATAAAACAAAAACCTCATGGAGCCTGAGGAGATTGCAATCCCCTAGGGCTTCTGAGGCTTTTGTTCACAGCAACAGCTGTGAATTACAACATTGGAACTTTGGAGATCCAGGGCTCCTACCGGCCATAAGAAGGCCAGCACACTATGTTGTTTTCAATGAAGCCCCCAACATTCCAATTTTCTAATTGCTACTGAATCACATTTAAACCTTTCCAGCCTTAACTTTCCCCTCCAGCCTATGACTGCAAGTATTAAACTCTAAACACTAACGGGCATATTTACACTCCGTCTGCGCCGATTGTGCGTCAAACATTTTGACGCACAATCAGCGCAAACGTTGCCCCGTATTTAAACTTTGACACCTGAGCCCGCGGACGACAAAATTCCGCCGTGTGCGTAATTTTTTGGATGCGGCAGCCCGCCTTGCGTTAATTATATGCAAGGTAGGCGTTCCCGTCCAAAAAATGGTTTAAACGGCCGTGCATCGTATTTATGCTTTCGGGCAAAAATGACGCACGGCCGGGAGGCGGAGCCAGAAAATGACGCACAGCCCGATTTGCGTCAAAATTTAACGCCTGGGTCAGGGCAGGTGTTAAAATGGGGCAAACACACCTGTATTTAATCAGAACACACAGAACAAACAGCAGAGCAGCAGAGCAGCAACAGGGAGCCATGGAGGTGATTTTAATCCAGTGTGCACGCAGACGCAGAGCCCAGCAATAGCAACAGCAGCTACAACAACACCAGCAGGGACCCCAAAGGCAGCGCAGAAGGCAGGAGAGGATATTCCGCCCAAGAACAACCCTTCAGGGCCTCAGGGAACACAACATCCTACAGAGGTACCGGTTGAACTGGCAGGCCATTCAGCAGCTGCTGCGAAACATTGAACAGCAGTTGGCCCCCACTTTGGTGACACCCCACACCATCCCAACAGAAACAAAGCTGCTTGCCGTACTTCACATGCTGGCAAGCGGCTCTTTTCAAACAACTGGTGCCCTGGTAGGCAGAATATCACAACCATCATTCTCCGTCTTTTTGCCCAAAGTACTGGACGCCATCATTCGACTGACACCCGCCACATCTGCTTCCCTAACACACTGCAGAAGCAGCAGGAAACTAAACAGGGGTTCTACGCAATCAGTGGCTTCCCACACGTCCTTGGTGCAGTCGACTGCACATATGTACGCCTTGTGCCACTTGCTGCAACTGAACACCTCTACCGCAACAGGAAGCACACACATTCCATCAACGTGCAGGCCATTGTTGATCACCAAGGAATGTTCACCAACATCGTGGCTAAATATCCTGGGAGTGTACATGACTCCTTCATCTTCCGTCACTGCACCATCAATCAACACTTCCAGGATGGACGGTATGGCAATGGACTACTTGTTGGTAAGTACAAAAACCTACATATATATACACTGCACAGCAACCCTCGGAGACACACAACACATACACCACAACAGCAACATGTCAACAGGAACACACTGAGGTCCTGACATCACTAGCCATGTTTCTTAAGTCACCATTGAACCTGTCACACATCGGATTTTACTGTACAGCCTAATGTTAAGACATTAATGAGTGTGGTTGCCTAAATGTCACCTTGCAAATTGTAAGTGTCCCAATGACCTTTACATTAATACATTGCAGAAGTCTAAAGGTATGGGATGTTCAGGGTACTTTGATATGAATGTGTTAACAACACTTTCAATTTTAACTCAGCATGGAACTATCATCTCACCCCCAGTGAAGACACACGGACACCTGTATCACAAGTCACAATGGTAGGGAGGGCACACTGTACTGAAAATCCCAAAACATACTGCTGACAAACGGTTAGCAGACAAACACTTGCTCAGCCAAGGAAACAACACAATGCAGATGGTATAGCCTACAAGCATAGGATGTCACATTAGTACACAAAAGAGACACAGACAACACAAGACAACTACTGCCATCAAAGGTCTTTTCAATAGTGCCATCTACATCAACATGATCCCATTCATTTTCTCTTGCAGCTGATCAGGGGTATGGCATCCAGCCATGGATCATGACACCATTTGGCAACCCGAGTACAGCTGCAGAGCGTGCATACAATGAGACCCATAGGAGGACACGCAGCATTGTCGAGCGGACCTTCCGCATCCTCAAGTCAAGGTTCCGCTGCCTCGACATCACTGGTGGTAGCCTCCTATATTCCCCCGAGATGGTATGTAAGATCATACTAACATGTTCCATCCTGCACAACATTTGCATAAGAAGGAACATTCCCCTCCTGGAACCAGACCCATACATGCCTGAAGATGAGGAAGAGGAGGATGCTGCCCTGCAACATGAGGGGGAACAACCAAACACGGCTGCTGGAGTGCGTAGGCGACAACACATTGTGAACAATTTCTTTTAAATATAATCACCATCACCACTTTATGAACTATTGTTAATAAACACTGATAAGAAACACCACATCATGGTCTGGCTAATCATTTCTGCACACCTTTAGCTCTAACTATCAGAAGAAGAGTGTCGCCTCATGGAGCATTGATGATATAACAATCAGGACACAGAAAATCCCACTACAAATGTGATGCCTATCATACAACGGTCACATACACACACAATGTAAATGACCGACATCCTGTACAGTTCACCTTTGAAGGGCAATAGCTGAGGACCACACCTATTACACACATACATGTTGGAAACATGGTTCATCGCAGCATATGGCACACAACTAAAACACCATCACTCAAGTAGGGGAAAACAGGCCTCATACATCAGGCACTTCACATGCTTTTACTTCAGGAACAGGAATGTATGACCAGACCCTTGACAGCAGTAAGTTCAACTACATACAATCTTTGCAAAGACTATCTGTCACTAGAGTTACATATAAGCAGAACATACACAGCACAAGTGCTACACATATGTCAAGCATCCAGCACATTACATCCCATCTACATGTCAGCCCTTTTCTAAAATCCTGACACACCCTTGCGCCTGGTCACACCCCACCCATCTGAAGAGGTGCCTGGAATACAAATATGTGTACCCTGATATTCCCTCATCTACACACACACACACTAACAAGAGTCATCCAGTGTGCCACACCCTTTCCTATGGTATACCATTGTCATAGTACCATCTGACTGCATGGACGTCAGCTCAAATAATACACTGCCTTGGAGTTTATAAGGCCTGGTATCACATGTAGATTGCTTCCCGTGTGAAAGGTACTGTAGGCCATTTGAAAGCAAATCTCATCCGACAGGACTTGTGAGACACTGATGGAGGCCACACCAGTGATCACCTCCATGCACACCACCCAAATTTACATGCACCTTCCCTGCTGATGCCTCCAACATCATAGATGTTGACATTTTGGCAAATACACCGTTAAGCATTGCTACGAATGTAGCCGTGTAACACTGTATCTGGGTTCAACTGTCACCTTCAAAACAACACAGGACATACACAGTTTGACATGTCAACTGTCTACTGCTCCCTCCGACCTGTCTTAGTCAGACCACTGATCATGTCAATTGTGAAAGAGCTGGATCCTGATTGACCCTGCATCCTGTCAGCCTGACTGACACCTGTCCGTGGGTCACCCTAAAGATTCCCGGTGGCCACATATGGACCACACTTGCTGTTGAAAACCTCTCATTCCTCAGAGGCTAATTTGTCATTTGCCTCATCAATGTATACTCAAATACATTGTATTGCATAATCTGACTTTTATTTGTACCATATTTGTTACAGTGCCCTTGAATAGCTAAATCATGCCCCATCCCTTGTCTGGGCCTCATTAATGCCTAAACTACAAAGTGTGACAGTGTACCTGGCCCATAGCCTGGGATGGTGTACGTGGCCTCCAGCAGAACCAGCAACCTCAGATAATGTCCATGAAAAGCCTACACATTTTAGGACCCTGACAGTTCACACGCTGAGTAACATTGTCCAAATAATAGAGATGGCCCGTGTGTGGTGAATAGCAGCCATATTATTCTGGACAGAGGCTATGATGTTCCCAGATGCAGTTGCATCCACAGAGGCCAACCTGAGTACAAATGTTGCAATGACACATGCCGGATCCTGACACCTGAGACATTCTCTCACTCAGCACACCAAGGTTGCCCAGTTGAAAGTCCCATTACACGTCTTCAGTGACAGGGTGGGACCATCCACGTGTAGGTTACCATGTCCTCAATGACTTTACTCACATTTATCTCCCAAGGATACTCATTAGATACACGATTAGCTGCCACTAACTCATGATGAGACCTGGATGTAACAGTGACAACATACACCTTAACAGTTGATACAGGATCCACATTGGACCACACACATGAACATGACACCTCTGTGCAATTGATCACAGGAAATATGTGGACACGGGCTTCCTCGGATGCTGGTACACCACATCCACTGGAGAGGTGTGGCTCAGTTATATGTCATCAACTGTGGCCTCATAATACATATCTGCTCCACCTTTGGCTTTCTGGCACAATTACAAAGTACCCACTTCGTCAAGGCTTTTCTCTGACTCACTGTCAGAGTCACCAACAAGTGCCCTAGAAGCAGTTTACAAATATCCAGGACAATAGGAAGGTCCGACTGTGGCCAATTCTCATTACCAAATGTCAGCCATCCATCTGGTGCATGATTTTCCATTTGTGGTGTCTACCTTACCTAAAACCTTGGTAGGCCACACAATGGATGTTGCCACATGTATGACTCACACATGTCCTAACACATTTCCACATTGACTTGCATCTATGGTATGGATACATTGACTACACATACTACAAGCAAATTTGCTATAATGCATCTTGTGATGCACACACACTGGGCCTACAACTACATTAGTGGCCACTGCACACACAGTGAGCCATAGGCATTGAAGTATCGTACCCATGTACGTTACACTGCTATCTTCTCCTGATGGCAAACACGGCCAAATTCTGCAAGACATATATGTAGCCCAGACATTTGGTCAACTAGTGCGTCAGCCAACTGTCAAACTCCAGCTAAGGAAGTAGTGGTGCATTGTCAGCTGCAGTATGATGTCTCACATATGAACATACACCACCAATCACCAAAGTGGTTGCAAGCAGCCTATCACAGTAGTGTCCCAATTGTAACCTAGCATGAAGATTGAAACATGCCACTAAACCAGGTAATGCATTAAGGGCCACATGCATCAAAAACCTAATTGCTATTATAACATATGGAACTTTAAGAATTTGCTATTAAATCAATGCTAAATGGTATGTCTGATTTTTCTAAAGCAGTAATATTGAAAACTTCAAATGGGCAAATAGTATTACTGATTTGCAAAAAGAGAATCATACTCAATTTGCATCTATGGGCCTACTGCCAATGGTTTAGCAGTACAGAAATTGGGAAAACCGTTGATTAATTAGCAAGTCAGGAACAGCAAATCCCAGGGTGCTGGGGGCCTAAGTCCCCCTCTGCTGCAGCCCAATTAAAAACTTTTTATGGACATACTTAAGGGGCATGTGTGCGCTACATGTCTATAGTAAAACATTTTTTTTTTCTAAATAATCTGGTAATTAGCACATGGTTACCACCAAAAATTGTTTAGACGTCAATTGCATTACCTAAATGGCCATTTTGCAATTAGGAAAAGCTTGATACATGTGCTCACAAATTAGCTAATAAGGACACCCTGTTGGCTCTTTCATATTTGGAGAGTCGCAATTTGCAATTATCTACATGTGTGCGCAATTATAAGTAATCTCCATTTTGGCCAATCCTTACTATTGCACTGTGAATACCTTCCATACATCCTGAAAGGCACATTTGCTTTCGCTAAGCCCAGTATTTTGCATTTAGCACCGTTAGGTAAAGCAAATTTGCATTAATCATCTGGACATAAAAAAATACATAATTTGCATTATGCGTCATATTTACACGCATACAGCTTGTGCGTCATATTTTTTGACGCACAGGAGTGAAAATAATGCTGCATCCAAATATTATTAATAATTGGTAAATAATATTTGGATGCAGCATATTTTTCACCTCTGGAAGTGAAAATTATGCCGCATCTAAAATATATTTACCATTTATTAATAATATTTGGAGGCGGCATTAATTTCACTCCTGTGCGTCAAAAAATATGACGCACAAGCTGTATGCGTGAAAATATGACGCATAATTGAAAGCAAACGGCAGCCATGTTATGCAGGATGTGATGTAATAGGATATCCTGTTTACAGAATCTGTACAGTGGGTGTACTTTCATTTTTACTTTGCAGTCTGTGATTCTTCTAGACTGTGTGGCTGTGTGCAGAGTGTTGTCCTGTAATTTTGTGCTTTTGTGTCCTGAGTGCTATCTTACTTGTTGTTTTGTCATTTAAATATTGTTGTATAATACTGTCTGAGTGTGTGTTGTTTACATTTGTCCAGTCCAGTGGTGTATTTATTGTCTGTGGGAGTCTGTTGTGGGTACTGTTATATAGGGGATAGTTGGGCTCTTCTAATTGTTTAGTTTACTTTGTATTTCCTTACACCTACTTTCCCCCTTTTCACCTTTCTTCTTTTTTTCCACTACATTTTCCCATTTTCTGTTCTGAGATGTCGGGTAGGCCACGTCTTGCCTGGATGGGTGAGGAGGAATTGGGGGGGTTCATATGGCTGGTGTGCCATTTCCTCCCACTGATGCTCGAGGCTGGGGGTAGTGTGATACAGGGGTATCACGCTGAGGCCCGAAAAGTCCGGTGGGGGAAGGTGCAGCATCACTTGGTGCGTGTGTATGGGAGCCTACGCAATGACCACCAGCTGAAGCACCGCTGGGCTGACCTGATCTCCAGGGAGCAAGATCTGCTGGACCACCTGGGAATCATGATTGGTGGCCCTGTTGGTGAGTACAGATCATGTAAATGTGCACAATTAAAAGCTGGGTAGTGACATGAGATGATTGGTACACAATCTGCCAGATAAGTTGCTGACTGTGTGTAATGCTGAGGAAACATACAGGGTAATTGATGCACTATGTGAAGGATGACAAATGCTAGCAGTCAGGCAGCTCATGCTCTGCAAACTTACAGGATGCTTGTTGCTTAATGTACATTAGTGCCACCTTTGTGTCAGACAAGCTAAACATTAATGCGGCAATCATGACTCTACAGGTCACAATTGCCAGTGAAGTATGGATGTACTAACATCATACCTACATATGTTGACGCTGAAGCTAGACTGACATTGGAAACCCTACATGATGCTGAAAATGAGTGCTGCCTTCACGTCAATTGATGATAGCAATGTGGCCCAGACATATGTCTCATGTGTGTCTGGTGAGTGTGTAAGGAAAGTATTCACGGAAGTGCTATGCCTGTTAGGGATTTATGTGCTCCTTCATATTTTATTGATACATGCCAGATCTGGACATGAACCATTTTTGGAAAGGAGTCAGGTGCCCTCAGCTAACATCTTAGACAGGTATTTGTTGTTTCTTGTGCCAAAGTCCGATTTGGGATGGCAGTCCAAAGGTATGGACTAGGGTACAAATATCTATGTTTGGTGCCAATCATCATTGTTGGGACACATCAATTTATGAAACTGTAACTACATGAGGTATTGCCAAAGTCCCTGCCCCTCTGTACAATGTACCTATCTGTCACAAATGTGTCATAACCACATAGGCTGTTTGACAGGTCATGCGGTCCTCAAGTAACCAGCCTTTGGATGTCTCTCTTGGATGCACATGATGAGTTTAGTTTAGTTTTATAGATTTGTAGAGCGCATGGCTACCCGGGGGCATCCCAGCGCTAAAGTACACCATGAATGTCGGAAGAGCCAGGGGAAGCAGATTAACTGGAAAAAAGAATGGTTTTCAACTTCCTCCTAAAGAGAAGTTCAGAGGATTCTTGACGGCATACAAAGGGCAGGGCATTCCAGAGCCGAGCAGCCCTGATGGAGAACGAATTACCTCCCCATGATCTCTTGACCGAAGGGATGTAAACCTGTCGAGAAGAACAAGATCTAAGAGGTCTAAGGGGCGAGTAAAGAAAGATCCGTTTTCTAAGGGAAAGGGGACCCTTATTGTGTATGGCTCTGTGAACAAGACACAGAGATTTAAACTGAATGCGCTGCTTAATCGGGAGCCAATGAAGAGCTGCAAGTGCTGGTTTAGCGGAAAGATGCCTTGGGGTATTCATGAGAAGTCTAGCTGCCGCATTCTGCGTAACCTGCAGCCTCTTTATTACATAATCTGGAGAACTAAGATATAGAGAGTTCCCATAGTCCAAGCGGGAGAGAACTAGGGCTTGTACAAGAATTCTTCTGGCAGCGAATGGCAGAAGTACAAGAATCTTCCTGACACTTCTAATTAAGCCGAAGCAAATCGAGGAGATTCTTTTAGCTTGTGGCTCCATAGTTAAGCGTGGGTCAAGCAGAAAGCCAAGGCTTTTTACCTGTTTTATTGGAGGGGGCAGGCTGTTAAAAGCTTTAGAGTACATAGCCAGAGGGGCGGTCGGGGTGCCATTACCTATAATCATTACCTCTGATTTGCTGTCATTAAATTTCAGTTTCAACAGGGTCATCCAGTCCCCAATATCTTTCATACAGTCTGCCAGGTTGGCAGAGGGGGAGCCCCTACTACTAGAGAGGGAAACCACCAATTGCGTGTCATCAGCATAAGAGACCATAGAAAGGTTATAAGGAGCGACTACGGTGGCCAAGGATGACAGATAGATGTTAAACAAGGTGGGGCTTAAAGATGAACCCTGCGGTACTCCACAAGATAGAGACCTGACGTCAGACAAAAAAGAGCGATCCAAGAGTTGAAAGGATCTTCCCGTGAGGAAGGAGGAAAGCTAGGCGAGGGCTGGACCTCCTAACCCTATCTTGGAAAGTCTATCAAGGAGAAGAGTATGATCGACAGTGTCAAGTGCTGCACTAAGATCAAGGAGGATAATAGCAGCATGACCACCTTGATCTAGAAGTTGCCGAGCAGATTCAGTTACAGTAAGGAGTGCCGATTATGTACTGTGATGGGTTCTAAAAACCATTTGAGAAGGGTGTAGATGATCGTGGCTCTCAAGATGCCTGGTCAATTGCAGGTTCACGTGCTTCTCCAGAATTTTTGCCAAAATAGGAAGAAGGGCGATGGGTCGATAATTATCCAGGACAGAGGACAGCTTAGGTTTTTTTAAGAGAGGCTTTATGATTGCATGTTTGAGGGAACTGGGAAGAACACCGGCGGAAAAGGAATTATTAAGTATTTCTGTCAAAGGACCAACAACAATATCTGCTGCCTTCAAAAGAATAGAAGGAGGGGCCAGGTCCAGGGGAGAGCCCGATTTGATATTAGCAAGAAAGTTCCCAATCAGAGTGCCTGTGAGGGGGGAAAAATTAGTTAACTGGGTCATACCCGTAGGAGAATTCATCTCCTGCCCCATGAGGTTATTCTGAGAGGGAGATGGGGAAAAACCAGAGTATATCTTGTTAATCTTGTCTTGAAAGTGAGCCGCTAATACATTACTATGCGTATAGAAGCTTCCACCGGGGAGGGCGGCATAGGAGGCATAGTGAGCTCCTTAAAGATCTGAAAGATTTCTTTCTGAGAAGTGGACGAGTTCTCTATTCTACTGCTGTATTATAGAGCTTGTGTTGTCTTAATATTACGATGGTAAGATCTAATAGCTGATCTATAGGCTTCTTTAGCAGAAGGATTATAATCTTTTCTCCATGTTCTCTCCAATTTTTTACAGTTCTTTCTAAGGTCTAATAGAGAAGACGAAAACCAGGGACTAGACTTATGAGCAGTTTTTTTCTCCCTCAGTTTGCAAGGCAAAACTGAGTTTAAAGAGGTAGAAATCCATTTGTTAAACAGGTCCACCGTATTAATGGAGGCATGGTCAGTGGCTAAGGGGGAAGCACAGAGTGCCCTATGCCAAGTGCTAGGTACCAACTTCGACCAAGCACGACCCATTGTGGTGAACCTGGGCTGTGTCTCTCTAGGAGCATCATAGGGAAACGTAAGTGACACTAAAAAGTGATCGGTCCAGGGTAGAGGTAGAGAGGAGGAGAAAGTAAGATTAGAGATGTTACTAAAAAATAGATCTAGAGTATGGCCTTTCGTGTGAGTTGGCCCAATAACATGCTGGACCATGCCCATAGAGGTAAAAGAGGCTAATAGTGATTTAGCCGATGGACAGTTAGGATTGTCTAGGTGGATATTAAAATCGCCGAGGACGGTTAAATTAGAGGCCTGATGAGACGAATACACACCAATATTGTTGCTGCTCACTAATGGAGGTGCATGTTTGCCACCACATGACAGTCAGGGCCACTGCATGTGTGTAGAACTGTGTGTAACTGTAGCAGGAGACCCATCCTATGTAAATGTTGGCCGTGAGATATTCCATGCAGTATGAGCATGTCTGAAAGGGTTTCATTACTTATGTCAGCTTACACATTGTTTTTGTTATTGAAATTGTTTGTCAGTGCACTGATCCTGAGCACATTCTTCCTTCCATGCTTTACAGGTGGACCTGCACCGTACACAGTGGGAGAGGTGGCTCGTTTTGAGGACCCCAACACCTACAGTGAGTGTTGACACGTGTGTTATGTTTTGTGTTTGCTGGTGATGTGTGATGGACTCCTGTGTGTTGAACACATTGCAAGGTGTAATGCGCTGCCCAATCATTAGTCTTGTTCCATTAGTGGGATTTCGGTTTTTATAAAATTTTGAGTTGACCAATGCTTATCCAATTGTCTGATCTAGGGTTTGTAGACCATTCCTGTAGGCCCCGCTATGAGAACTGGGGTGAGTCATGTGGAATACACTAGTTACAATAATAGTTGCACTGGGACTCGTCTCAGACTGAGTCTGCATGTCAGACTCACATTCTCCCAGATAGCTTCTGCAAATTGCTTTTCTGAAGACTGCTGCTTCCCTATTCACCGATGTACTGAGTACACTGTAGGTTGAACCTTCTGGGAGCATGTACTTCCACATGTTGTACCACAAGTGTGTGGAACTAGAGTGCAAAGGCCTAGGTGTGCATGCTAATCATGATCATGGGTGTTCTTGCTACTCTTTGTCTGTTGAAAATAATGCCTCACTGGAAGTATGTGATGTTGACCTAGGTCAGTACATTCTGACATGTGTGGGCCTTAGATAGGTCAAGGTTTAGCTGACTCCGATTTGTTGATAGCCCTTACTGGTGGTGTGTGTGTAGAGCCAAACACATGTTGAGCTTTCTATACACTCCTGGGTGTGCATGTAGTTTGGAATTGTTTGTTGTTCTCCCCCCCCCTCTAAACACAGGCATGGGTTTGTGAATAGGTTACCTAGGACAGAAGCAACCAGTATGTTACACATACTTGTGACTATTTGAAAGTTTGTTTTGAACCTAGTGTACACACTCAGGTATGGCAAATCTTATTACAAATAGCAGACCTTGTGGTTTGTGTTTATCACCACATACACTGACATATGTAGTCCAAGCAATAGGCGGAGGATGTGCTGCATGATTGTTAGCTGACAACTATCAGTACTTTGATGGCAAGTTATTGCCAGTTGTTACCCATCATGTAGGTTTTGGATGTGCTATGTGTGAGATGACCTTTGTAGGCAGGCTTTCCATGTACTTCCTCTGAGACTTTCAATGATCTGTATGGTGATATGAGCTGTACAAGTACAGTAGATGTATTGTCAGATTGACCACTTGTGCTATTTCACACAATGCAGTTCCTATGGTAAATAGTTGCTCTTTGTCTTCACAGCTGCAAACATGACACCCGCCCAGATGCATGAATTTGAGAGGCGGGCCATGAGGTACAGACACATCCTGCAGGTGCAGTCGGGGTTCCGAAGGATGGCCCGTACATACCAGTCAGATTGGGCCTCCGTAGCATGGTGGGCTTCACCACAGGGTGGCCCAACGTTGCCCACCACAGCCACCACCACCACAACCACCGGTTCTCCCCAGGTGGCCCCACCCACAGCGGGGACAGTTGTCCCTACATCTGCAGCACACCCAGGCCCCAGCAGTGTGACAGCTGCAGGACAGTCCAGTGGGCTAGGCTCCACACGGCCACAGAGCACCTCGGCCAGGACACAAACGGCACCAGCACCAACAGTAGACCCAGCAGCATTCCTGGCTTTGGAACATAAGATGGACTGAGTTTTGAAGAGGGTGAACAATCTTACCCAGGATGTCAGCTACATTAAGAGGCGGGTCAAATCGATCAGGCGGACCCTCCGGAGGGCCAACCTCTAGAAATATCTTTTTGCAATGGACATGATTCCCTCCCCTCCCTCCTCTTTCCTTGTTCTCATGATTAGTGGGCTTGGGGGATTAGTGTTAGGGTAGTATAGGCTGTTAGTTTAGTTAGTGTTAGGGAGAGGGGTGGGGGGTCCTGATTCTTTCTACTTTTACTTAAGTGTGTGGGTGGGTGGGTGAGGGGCAATGTTGGGGTTCCTGTGTGTTTCATTAAAAAAAAAAAAAAAAAAATTTTTTAACATTTATGAAAAAAACAAAAAAATATATGATTGTTTAGGATAGTATAGTATGTGTGTAGGTTAGTATGTGTTGTCCTCCATGTGTCCTGTCTCATAATGGGGGGTGGGGGGTTGATGTTTAGAACGATTCGTTACATGTGATGAGTAAGTTTAGCTTAGGTTAGTTAGGGACAGGTATGACTTTTCCCTTAGTTTCCTCTTGTGTGATTATTTTTGAATAAATATATAGATAACCCTTTACATTATGTGTTAACTGCTACTTGATCATGGCCTTGGCATCAGTGTAGATGATTGTTGTTCTATGACATTTGACAAATACAAACTGAGGTGTAAAATGGCAGCTACCCCAGAGCTACCTTGGTAAGAATCCACCATTTGTTTGAACCACCAATCAGAGTTGACATGGATCACAAAGGATTTTTGTTGATGAGTATGTTTTCTACGTCACAAAGTGTGCTTCCAGACTTGGTATTGGGGGCACAGTTTTAGGCCTGACTGCAGTGTGATGTTCAGGGACCCCTTCTAAGATGAGTTCTTGTAAACACTCTTGTCCTCTTGTCTTCATGACTCACATAGATCATTTGTGTCACTATTCAGCATGATTACCTATTTGGATGTTAACTCAGAAAGATTAATTCATGCAGTGTTTTGTAGTGTTTGCTTAGATTAGACTGCACAGTTCCATGTGTTAGCATTGCATGGTGACAACATTTATCAGCCACTATTAGTTGACTTTGATATCCCTTGAGGAAGCATTATTCTGTCCAACACAGCATGATGGTGTGTGGTTTCCCACTTCATCAGTTATTCTCCTCAGGATGGGCAGGCTATGATGCAATCCTGGCCACTGTGCAGATGTATCTGACTACATGATGTCAGGACAGTTGTATTGACAAGCTACATGATTAGAACACAGGCACATTTGTGTTATCTCCTGCACAGTTGATATGTCAAATTACACAGAGACATATTTGTTGTGCAAGTGCTATTTATTGAAAAGTGCTGTAGTGCAATATGTACATTGTCCATGTTTGATGAGTCCGTTCTAGTGAAATCTTACATTGTGATCCTACAGAAGGGGTGTAGGTAATGCTACTGACATGCTGGGGTGATGTTACAGACAGTGCAGAGGGACAGGATTTGCCGATTAGTAGGAGAGAGACATTCACTGGGCATGCTGACAAGATATACAGTGCTTAGCAGAACAGTCATTGAGTAGAGTTGTTGTAAGACTGGCATTTGACAAAACGTAGGACCTTGGTAAAAGTTCGCCATGGTGCAGGAACTAGTGCTTCCGGGTACTCTTCAGTGTGAATGTGATCTGTTCCATGTCTTCTTCTTCTTCTGATGTGTGTGTTGCCTGCTTTGTCCTTGTTGTTGTTGGTTGTGAAGGGGCAACACACACCTCAGTGTTAGAAGACGTGGAGTCAGACATCCCGGTCGCTGCTCCCTGTGAAGGTCTTAAGGGCAGTACTGCAGCAAGGAGGATCTGCTGGTTCTTGAGAATAGCAGCCACATCACGATGGTAGGTAGCCAGGTCGGCCCTGAGGGAGTCATGATTGCATTCGTGCATGCAGTGGAATGTTTGGGGTGCGAGGTGTTGTGGCAACTCCCTTACTGCAGTGGTGAATTCCTTGACAGTTTCTTGTAGTCCTTGCAGTATGGATGTTAGGGCTTGCATAGCTGCTGCCTGATCTGCAGATGACATCATGCACGAACGCACACCCTCAAGGCTGGCTGCCATATTTTGCATCCCCACCCGCACCTCCTTAGCCAGCTCCCGCTGTACTCCAACTACAGTTCTCTCAAAGCTGGTGCCAGTGTCGTCTGAGTCCTCAGCTGTATTGGAGCTGGCAGGTCTTACAATTGGGGTGGTGGGTGGATCCTCTGCGATGGCTGCTTGTTCTGTGCTCCTCCTTGTGACTGAAGGTGGGGTCTGGAGGGTCTCAAGGACCTTTTGGATGGTCTCCTGGGGAATGTTTATCTGCTCGTCATCCATGTCATCAGGGAAATCTGGGACAGGCATATCGTCAGGAGATCCATCTTCCTCTGCAATGAAACAGGGTACAATTAGTGTGTCTGTGTTGTGACAATTTTGACGTAACGTGCCTGCCTTTTCATGAATTCACTTTGGGATCTTGTTTTGTATTAATATCTGCAGTCCTTCAGATGGGCATTGTTTCAGGCCTATGGCCCACCTGTGTATTACATGTATGTTATTGAGTTATCAGACTTGTCGGCCTCATTGCCTCTAGGTGTTGCTTTATGCCAAGTAGAGAATAGCCACCTTTTTGTCCTACTCGACCCTCCGTGTATATCCATTCTCATGGTGAGACCTTTCACTGGCTGTGGGTGTTCTGATGGCCCTGGCAGCACACTTAACTATCAGGACCTGCCCCAATCCCTGATCTTTCACATCAACTTAATTGTAATTGACATGTAGCATATCCTATGCATGGCAATGTTATGATGTGATATGGATGTTGACATTGTTGATGTGTCCTGCTGATGTTGAGTAATGTGTGTTACATTGGATTGCCCTGATAATCGTATCAGTGTCCTATTTCCCCCTCTGACTGTGCAGGTGTATTTCAGTGGCCAGTTACATGTGTCCCCTCCTCAATGCTGTTGTCTGAGCAGTATGACATTTGTGATGTTGCCTTGTTAGCCAGGCACAGGATGGACCCTGACATATGCAGCATGGGTGTGTCCTTAGTGCTGTGTCACTTATTGTTGTTTACATTGGCTGATGTTTGTGGCAACTATGGGCATTGACATTTGAGTGTACTGGGGCCTTTGTCTTGTTTCTGGAGATTGTTGCAGTTGTCATCCTCACCCCCTAATTTAGGTATGTATGTTCCATGGGGAGGTTACTGCCATTGGCTACTTGAGCTGCACACAGATCAGAGGTGGTAGTGGCAACTGTTGTTGCAGTTACATAGCAGTTGTCGGTTTGGCTAGAGGATTGCTAATAGGGCCCTAGTTAATGTAGGAGGTACGTTGGCTGACGAGTGCCAGGATGTAAGTTTGACGTAGTGGCCTTCCCTCCTGTTGTGGCTTTTCCTTTGCTCCATCGTTGGCATGGCAGCATGCCCCCATGGGACTGTTGTTGGTGTAGTGTAATGGTGTGCCCCAGCTTATGTTTGTGCAGGCCATGCCCCCCCGCCGTGCCCCTTTACCCATGCCACTCCATGTATATGATGACTTACATGCAATGTGTAGTAGGTATTCCCCCCGCTCACAGTTGACATTCTTGCATTATAATTCCCCATGCGACTTACCCTGCATGTGCGTTGTTTCTTGGTAGTCTGCGCTGTCCTGTCCTTGAATCCCTGTGACGATCTCCTCAGGGATGATGGCTGCGACCATCTCCTCCATGTGGTCCAGGGCTTCCTGGTGTGCTGGACTCCCCCCTCCAGTCTGCAGTGCTGCCTTCCTGTTCCTGGCCATCTTTTCCTTGGTCCTGCACTTGCAGTCATGCCAGCGTTTCTTGCACTCGATGACTGTTCTGCGTCCTTCAGCCACACTATTAATCTTGTCAATAATTTGTTGCCATATAGCCTCTCTCCTACTGATTGGCAACTTTGAGGTGACAAACAGTTGGTGCTGGTGTTCCGTCACCTCTTTAACCAGGATTTCCTGCTCCTCTGCACTGAAGCGACACTTTCTTTTCTTTCTATAAATGTCCTGGTTCTTGTATGGATCCTCCTAGCTGGTTCCTGGTCTGCTGTCATCTTCCTGGGGTCTGTAGTGGCATCTGGGATCCATTTTGGCTCTCCTCTGGTGAACTGGCAGTGTTCGCGGTTTTTTTGACGCTATTGCGTCAAAAAAAACGGCGCATATACGGTTTGCGGTGTCGTAAATCGACCCACAGTCATTTCTGCCACGTTAACGTCGTTTTCCTTTACGACTTGACGCTGCGGTGTGCGTCAAAAATAATGACTCCCACCTGTTGTTTGCGCCGCCGTGCGTCAAAGTATAAATATGACGCCCGCACGGCGCACCAAAATGGCGTTAGTCGGCGGTAATTTTTTTGACGCAAAACTGCGCCGGCACAGTTTTGCATCAAAAAGTATAAATATGGGCCTAAACTTCTTAACCTTGAACTTCCTGCCTACCATCCCATTCCCCTTGTTTGAACAATGGCAACACCACTCCAACTTCTATAACCTCCTGGAAAACTTTTCAGGCCACCGCTATGTACCTGTCTCTATTGAAAACAAACAACCGTAACTTGCCCTTGTGTACCTGTCCCAACAATGGGGCCCGATAAATTTTTAAACTCCCATGCCTAAATGACCCCAAACTGCTTGAATTAAGGGACAAGGGTGGGGGAAAGAAGACCATCCGGGCTCCCTGACACCGGACACCAGGTCCCCTCAAACCTAAAATGGTGTCAGGGAGCTCAAAATAGCTTATATAGAGAGTTTGTCTATGTGGGCCCTTTGGAGCCCAAGAAAGCATTGGGGGGGTTGGGCAGTCATTTTCACTGCACCCTCTCCCCGAAACCCCAGGAGGCAGACCTCCCTACAGTCAGCTTCCCCCTAAATGCCCACTGGGAGATAGGGGCCCAGCACAAACCACTGAACATCTTGTAAAGTGTGGAAAAGGCCACTTTTTTGAAACCGGTGCACAATAACAACTTGTACCTTACAAAACTACCACCTTGCTGAAACATCCAATTAACTAACTAATGTCCTATCCCAAAGCCCACTGTCCCACCCACAATACCCCACCTCACAAGTAACTCATTGCCATTGAATCACATTTCAACCTTTCCAACCTTAACTTCATCTCCAGCCTGTGACTGCAGGTATTAAACTCTACACACTAAACATCTTAACCTTGAACTTCTTTCCAACCCTCCCTTTTCCCGTGTTTGACCAATGGGAATGCCACTCCACTTCTGTAACTACCTGAAAAACCTTTCAGGCCACCTCCACCCAGAAAAAAAGATGTTCACTGACTTTTTAAGGATTTTCTCCCCTATATCTGATCCTCGCATGGCCTTCTGTCTATATACTTATGTTCAGGTTACAAGCCACAACCTCTTTTATCTCCAAAAGGTAAAACTCCATTCCTACCCGAGAAAGATAAACCCCATCACTATGAAAAAACTCCACATTGTCATACTGAATGTCCGAGTGGTTGATACGGTCAAATCCAATCTCTCTACAGAACCGGACCTTCTCCGGGTTAACCTTCCTGCGTGCTCTGTCAACTGCTACTGGGTTCCTAGCTCCCATCCACTGCCTGCGGGGCATTAACTTTGTCCAAATTACAAAGCAACCAGACCACTGAGCCTTTAATTGTCTCAAATCATATTTCATTGCCCGCATCAACACCACACCCTTTTCCAGCATGGGGTCATTGTCCCCCAAATGCAGAACCAACACATCTTGGTGTCTCCCTCTCACCAGCATGCCATTTAAACACCTGATCAACTCTCCCCATCTCATGCCCCCTTTATCCTGCGAGGTAACTGGAAACAAGCACCAACCTAGTCCCAAGTTGGTCTCATGTCACCTGTGAACTACTGAATTGATGAAGGAGTGTCCTAGTACCCATATGGCCATATTGTCCCTCACTGGACCCGCAACCAAACCTGAAACAAAAGCAGCAGTAAATATTCAAACAGAAAAGCCTGACGCGCTGCCGTCCCCTTGAGATGCACACATATCTCCTAAAGCAATCTGAAGACCAATATCCCAGCCTCATGATGTCTTCCCGAGCCCAGCCGCAATTGCTTGACTCAGTTGCAGTGCCATTTCTGTTGTGGGGTCCCCTGCGGCACAAGTGCTCTTCGCAAAACAGACACAAGCTTGAAAGCTGTCATTTGGGCCCCAGGCCGGTACCGAAAAACCAACCTGCTGGAGACCCCCCAATGTGCAGCCCTTATGCCACCCCCAGGCCACGGGGCATTGGCCTACCTCCTTGAGTGCCTGTACCACCACATTGATCCCCTGTGCTCTCTGGTTGGTCTTGGAGCTGCGCAGCCACATTATCAACCTGTCTTCCCTCCCTGTGACATCTTCCCACATCACTCCACACTTAGCCCTGCAACTCAATAACTAAGACACTAGGAAAGTGCCAAAAAACATCCACAACATCAAAGTGGAAAATAATTATACCTCGTCATCTCCCCTGCAGACCCACTGTAGTTGCTGTTGTACCTGGCAGAACAGATTCCAAGCGCATGGCCTCCGAGATCTTCCTAAGTGAATATATTCTCTGGCATAGCCCTTGAGGATCCTTTGCCACAGCACCCCCACTGAAGGGGCATAGGCATACAACAACTTGCCCATGAAGGCAATACCTGCTAGTTTCCCTGCTATTGTCACCCACAACAGGCCCTTTTCTGTCAGATCTAGAATACATTGAACCACATCTTCCTACCTACACCACTCCACCTCCCTGTGACGCGCCCTGAAGCCAAAGATTCTGCCCATGCCTGACCGTAGTCAAGTCAGCTCGGGATCCTACCATCTGTTGCACCATTTTTTATTGCCTACTGACCACAACTCTACTAGTATGGGCATCTTACATCTGCCCATGCCCTTAGCCAGCCCATGGAATCTCTCCCACTGGAAATGAGACAAACCACCCACGGTGTCATTCTCCACCCCCGGTACATGCTGCACTTTAAAAGAGAGATATTATGCCACTGGCAACCCAGTATAAAACATGCAACAATTTAAGCACCTGTACATCTCTTGCTGGCTGTCCATTCACCACCTGCACTACACCTATGTTGTCTACCCAAATCAGCATCCTCCAGTGCATCAATCCTGGTCCCTACAGTGTGATCGCTATCACTAATGGAAAGAGTTCCAGAAAAGCAGTGCTTCTTCCCCCTGCCTTCCACTGTGCCGCCCATTCTGCCACGCATCAATGACCCTGACAAAACAAACTGACACCCTAACCCCCAGCACCACTTAATAATATCTGCACATCCCAGTCAAGGTCATCCAGCCAGGCCAACGGAATTCCATTGAAGAAATTCAAGAGGAACCCCCACATCCTAAGATCCTCTTTGAGCCCCACCGATATGCGTATGTGATGATGTGACTGTGATCCCCCTGTACGGGTCAAGCCTCCTACAGAATGTCCTCCCTGTCCAAACCACCCCACAGGCAAAATTAAGGTGACCCAAGACCTGACCTTCCCCCACCTTCACCTCCTCTCTGACCACCATGTTTGTCAACAATGTTTGCATAGCTTTCTTTTTGTGATGTGGTAACCTCATGTAGGAAGTTGGCTCTGTATGCACTATTTCAAAGTAAGGAATAGTATGCACAGAGTCCAAGGGTTCCCCTTAGAGGTAAGATAGTGGCAAAAAGAGATAATACTAATGCTCTATTTTGTGGTAGTGTGGTCGAGCAGTAGGCTTATCCAAGGAGTAGTGTTAAGCATTTGTTGTACATACACATAGACAATAAATGAGGTACACACACTCAGAGACAAATCCAGCCAATAGGTTTTTGTATAGAAAAATATCTTTTCTTAGTTTATTTTAAGAACCACAGGTTCAAATTCTACATGTAATATCTCATTCGAAAGGTATTGCAGGTAAGTACTTTAGGAACTTCAAATCATCAAAATTGCATGTATACTTTTCAAGTTATTCACAAATAGCTGTTTTAAAAGTGGACACTGCAATTTTCACAGTTCCTAGGGGAGGTAAGTATTTGTTAGGTTAACCAGGTAAGTAAGACACTTACAGGGCTTAGTTCTTGGTCCAAGGTAGCCCACCGTTGGGGGTTCAGAGCAACCCCAAAGTCACCACACCAGCAGCTCAGGGCCGGTCAGGTGCAGAGTTCAAAGTGGTGCCCAAAACACATAGGCTAGAATGGAGAGAAGGGGGTGCCCCGGTTCCGGTCTGCTTGCAGGTAAGTACCCGTGTCTTCGGAGGGCAGACCAGGGGGGTTTTGTAGGGCACCGGGGGGGACACAGGTCCACACAGAAATTTCACCCTCAGCGGCGCGGGGGCGGCCGGGTGCAGTGTAGAAACAAGCGTCGGGTTCGCAATGTTAGTCTATGAGAGATCTCGGGATCTCTTCAGCGCTGCAGGCAGGCAAGGGGGGGATTCCTCGGGGAAACCTCCACTTGGGCAAGGGAGAGGGACTCCTGGGGGTCACTTCTCCAGTGAAAGTCCGGTCCTTCAGGTCCTGGGGGCTGCGGGTGCAGGGTCTCTCCCAGGCGTCGGGACTTTGGATTCAAAGAGTCGCGGTCAGGGGAAGCCTCGGGATTCCCTCTGCAGGCGGCGCTGTGGGGGCTCAGGGGGGACAGGTTTTGGTACTCACAGTATCAGAGTAGTCCTGGGGTCCCTCCTGGGGTGTCGGATCTCCACCAGCCGAGTCGGGGTCGCCGGGTGCAGTGTTGCAAGTCTCACGCTTCTTGCGGGGAGCTTGCAGGGTTCTTTAAAGCTGCTGGAAACAAAGTTGCAGCTTTTCTTGGAGCAGGTCCGCTGTCCTCGGGAGTTTCTTGTCTTTTCGAAGCAGGGGCAGTCCTCAGAGGATGTCGAGGTCGCTGGTCCCTTTGGAAGGCGTCGCTGGAGCAGGATCTTTGGAAGGCAGGAGACAGGCCGGTGAGTTTCTGGAGCCAAGGCAGTTGTCGTCTTCTGGTCTTCCGCTGCAGGGGTTTTCAGCTGGGCAGTCCTTCTTCTTGTAGTTGCAGGAATCTAATTTTCTAGGGTTCAGGGTAGCCCTTAAATACTAAATTTAAGGGCGTGTTTAGGTCTGGGGGGTTAGTAGCCAATGGCTACTAGCCCTGAGGGTGGGTACACCCTCTTTGTGCCTCCTCCCAAGGGGAGGGGGTCACAATCCTAACCCTATTGGGGGAATCCTCCATCTGCAAGATGGAGGATTTCTAAAAGTCAGAGTCACCTCAGCTCAGGACACCTTAGGGGCTGTCCTGACTGGCCAGTGACTCCTCCTTGTTTTTCTCATTATTTTCTCCGGCCTTGCCGCCAAAAGTGGGGCCTGGCCGGAGGGGGCGGGCAACTCCACTAGCTGGAGTGTCCTGCTGGGTTGGCACAAAGGAGGTGAGCCTTTGAGGCTCACCGCCAGGTGTGACAATTCCTGCCTGGGGGAGGTGTTAGCATCTCCACCCAGTGCAGGCTTTGTTACTGGCCTCAGAGTGACAAAGGCACTCTCCCCATGGGGCCAGCAACATGTCTCGGTTTGTGGCAGGCTGCTAAAACTAGTCAGCCTACACAGGTAGTCGGTTAAGTTTCAGGGGGCACCTCTAAGGTGCCCTCTGGGGTGTATTTTACAATAAAATGTACACTGGCATCAGTGTGCATTTATTGTGCTGAGAAGTTTGATACCAAACTTCCCAGTTTTCAGTGTAGCCATTATGGTGCTGTGGAGTTCGTGTTTGACAGACTCCCAGACCATATACTCTTATGGCTACCCTGCACTTACAATGTCTAAGGTTTTGTTTAGACACTGTAGGGGTACCATGCTCATGCACTGGTACCCTCACCTATGGTATAGTGCACCCTGCCTTAGGGCTGTTAGGCCTGCTAGAGGGGTGTCTTACCTATACTGCATAGGCAGTGAGAGGCTGGCATGGCACCCTGAGGGGAGTGCCATGTCGACTTACTCATTTTGTTCTCACTAGCACACACAGGCTTGTAAGCAGTGTGTCTGTGCTGAGTGAGGGGTCTCTAGGGTGGCATAAGACATGCTGCAGCCCTTAGAGACCTTCCTTGGCATCAGGGCCCTTGGTACTAGAAGTACCAGTTACAAGGGACTTATCTGAATGCCAGGGTGTGCCAATTGTGGATACAATGGTACATTTTAGGTGAAGGAACACTGGTGCTGGGGCCTGGTTAGCAGGGTCCCAGCACTCTTCTCAGTCAAGTCAGCATCAGTATCAGGCAAAAAGTGGGGGGTAACTGCAACAGGGAGCCATTTCTTTACACAAGCCCCCCCCAGCCCACAGGCCAGGAGACTCAGCCCAAGCTGGGAGAGTCTTCCTAGTCTGTCAGGCGAGGAAGAGTAGGAGAAATAGGCTGGTTAGTTGCAGGGCCTACTCTGCCTTACATCCTTCTGTTCAGGTCATTCCCTTTGGGGAACTGACCTACTTCCACAGTGATAGGACCTAGTCTGAATTGCCTCTTGTCTGCCTCTTCAATGTCTCCACCCATTCTTTCTATCTTGGTCTTAGAGGTATCCACCTCTGCTAACCTTATCTTGGCCAGGGTTACCCCTAGCTTACCCAGAGAGGTTACCCAGAGCTGAAGTAACCCCACCATGACCAATAGGGTCAGGGGGCCTAACTTGCTATTTGGCATGGGGTCAGACCACCATGCTAAGGATAGTGCAGCCATAAAGGCTAACACCCAGCAGAGGCCACTGACAGCTGTCAGTGCCCAGAACCACACCTTTAGCTCTTCACCTAAAAGGGAAGGGGCTAAGTTACAGGCTTCTTTGGGTTCAGGTTGCCTGTCTGCTGTATTGGAGTGGGGGGTTACCACATCTTGTAGTAAACACCCTTCTTCCACTCTTTCTTCTGTTAGCTGAGGAGCCACCCACTCAGGTTTAACAGTTGCCTGACTAGCCAGGACTTCTTGTGGGTCAGGTTGGACTTTATCAGGGCCATTTTTGGAGTTCTCCCCTACTGGAGCAGAATCTCCTTGGCTTGCTGTAACCTTGGCTAAAGGTTGTCCACCCTTCCTACTCTGTTTTCTTTTCTTCTTCTTCTGGGGCCTGCTTGCATTTACTGCAGAGGCAGGACTTCCAGAATCCTTGGGAGAGGACTGGCACTGGACCAGTTCCTCTCTTGAGCTCTGACTAACCTCTGGGTAGTCATTTCCAAGGAGACAATCAAGGGGGAGGTCTGTACTGACTACTACCCTTCTCCAGCTAAGAGTGCCACCCACTTCTATGGGCACTAAAGCCACAGGCCTCTTAGTGACCCTGTCTAGGCTAACTCTTACCCTGGCAGTCTCACCTGGGATGTACTGGTTTGAGAGCACCAGCCTGTCATGCACAATAGTGTGACTGGCACAAGTGTCTCTCAGGGCAGTGGTTGGGATTCCATTCACCAGTAGGTGGTGGAAGTGTCTACTTCCCTCTGGAATCTCCAACTCACCTGTTGGGCCCTGTTTCCAGTTGAAGGCTAGGAAGACCTCCTCATCTGAGGAGTCATCCCCCATGGCTACACTGGTTACCCCAGGAATTTTGTTCTGGGGTTTGTTTTTGGGACAAGAAGTGTCCTTGGTGTGGTGCCCAGACTGTTTACAGTTGTGGCACCAGGCCTTAGTGGCATCCCAGTTCTTACCCTGGTACCCACCTTTGTTTTGGGTTGTGTCTTGGGGCCCACCCACCTGGTCTGGTTTTTGGGGGCCTACAGAGGACTCTTTTTCTTTGTTTCTAGTGTCACCCACTTTCTCCTGGGGAGTTTTTGTAACCCCTTTCTTTTTGTCACCCCCAGTGGAAGTTTTGGTTACCCTAGTCTTGACCCAGTGGTCTGCCTTCTTTCCCAATTCTTGGGGAGAAATTGGACCTAGGTCTACCAGATACTGATGCAACTTTTCATTGAAGCAGTTACTTAAAATGTGTTCTTTCATAAACAAATTATAAAGCCCAACATAGTCACACACTTCATTTCCAGTTAACCAACCATCTAGTGTTTTTACTGAGTAGTCTACAAAATCAACCCAGGTCTGGCTCGAGGATTTTTGAGCCCCCCTGAATCTAATTCTATACTCCTCAGTGGAGAATCCAAAGCCCTCAATCAGGGTACCCTTCATGAGGTCATAAGATTCTGCATCTTTTTCAGAGAGTGTGAGGAGTCTATCCCTACACTTTCCAGTGAACATTTCCCAAAGGAGAGCACCCCAGTGAGATCTGTTCACTTTTCTGGTTACACAAGCCCTCTCAAAAGCTGTGAACCATTTGGTGATGTCATCACCATCTTCATATTTTGTTACAATCCCTTTGGGGATTTTTAGGATGTCAGGAGAATCTCTGACCCTATTTAAGTTGCTGCCACCATTGATGGGACCTAGGCCCATCTCTTTTCTTTCCCTTTCTATGGCTAGGAGCTGCTTTTCCAAAGCCAATCTTTTGACCATCCTGGCTAACAGGGGGTCATCTTCACTGAGAGCATCCTCAGTGATTTCAGAAATGCTGGACCCTCCTGTGAGGGAAGCAACATTTCTGACTATCATTTTTGGAGACAGGGCTTGAGAGGCCCTGGTCTCCCTATTTAGGACTGGAAGGGGGGAATTGCCCTCCAAGTCACTAATTTCTTCCTCTGTGAAGTCATCCTCAGAGGGGTTGGCTTTTTCAAACTCTGCCAACAGCTCCTGGAGCTGAATTTTGGTAGGTCTGGAGCCAATGGTTATTTTCTTTATATTACAGAGAGACCTTAGCTCCCTCATCTTAAGATGGAGGTAAGGTGTGGTGTCGAGTTCCACCACCTGCATCTCTGTATCAGACATTATTCTGCTAAGAGTTGGAATACTTTTTTAAGAATCTAAAACTGTTTCTAGAATCTAATTCAAACTTTTAACAAACTTTTTAAACTCTAAAAGACAATGCTAAACAGGGACTTAACACACAAGGCCCTAGCAGGACTTTTAAGAATTTAGAAAAATTTCAAATTGCAAAAATGAATTTCTAATGACAATTTTGGAATTTGTCGTGTGATCAGGTATTGGCTGAGTAGTCCAGCAAATGCAAAGTCTTGTACCCCACCGCTGATCCACCAATGTAGGAAGTTGGCTCTGTATGCACTATTTCAAAGTAAGGAATAGTATGCACAGAGTCCAAGGGTTCCCCTTAGAGGTAAGATAGTGGCAAAAAGAGATAATACTAATGCTCTATTTTGTGGTAGTGTGGTCGAGCAGTAGGCTTATCCAAGGAGTAGTGTTAAGCATTTGTTGTACATACACATAGACAATAAATGAGGTACACACACTCAGAGACAAATCCAGCCAATAGGTTTTTGTATAGAAAAATATCTTTTCTTAGTTTATTTTAAGAACCACAGGTTCAAATTCTACATGTAATATCTCGTTCGAAAGGTATTGCAGGTAAGTACTTTAGGAACTTCAAATCATCAAAATTGCATGTATACTTTTCAAGTTATTCACAAATAGCTGTTTTAAAAGTGGACACAGTGCAATTTTCACAGTTCCTAGGGGAGGTAAGTATTTGTTAGGTTAACCAGGTAAGTAAGACACTTACAGGGCTTAGTTCTTGGTCCAAGGTAGCCCACCGTTGGGGGTTCAGAGCAACCCCAAAGTCACCACACCAGCAGCTCAGGGCCGGTCAGGTGCAGAGTTCAAAGTGGTGCCCAAAACACATAGGCTAGAATGGAGAGAAGGGGGTGCCCCGGTTCCGGTCTGCTTGCAGGTAAGTACCCGCGTCTTCGGAGGGCAGACCAGGGGGGTTTTGTAGGGCACCGGGGGGGACACAGGTCCACACAGAAATTTCACCCTCAGCGGCGCGGGGGCGGCCGGGTGCAGTGTAGAAACAAGCGTCGGGTTCGCAATGTTAGTCTATGAGAGATCTCGGGATCTCTTCAGCGCTGCAGGCAGGCAAGGGGGGGATTCCTCGGGGAAACCTCCACTTGGGCAAGGGAGAGGGACTCCTGGGGGTCACTTCTCCAGTGAAAGTCCGGTCCTTCAGGTCCTGGGGGCTGCGGGTGCAGGGTCTCTCCCAGGCGTCGGGACTTTGGATTCAAAGAGTCGCGGTCAGGGGAAGCCTCGGGATTCCCTCTGCAGGCGGCGCTGTGGGGGCTCAGGGGGGACAGGTTTTGGTACTCACAGTATCAGAGTAGTCCTGGGGTCCCTCCTGGGGTGTCGGATCTCCACCAGCCGAGTCGGGGTCGCCGGGTGCAGTGTTGCAAGTCTCACGCTTCTTGCGGGGAGCTTGCAGGGTTCTTTAAAGCTGCTGGAAACAAAGTTGCAGCTTTTCTTGGAGCAGGTCCGCTGTCCTCGGGAGTTTCTTGTCTTTTCGAAGCAGGGGCAGTCCTCAGAGGATGTCGAGGTCGCTGGTCCCTTTGGAAGGCGTCGCTGGAGCAGGATCTTTGGAAGGCAGGAGACAGGCCGGTGAGTTTCTGGAGCCAAGGCAGTTGTCGTCTTCTGGTCTTCCGCTGCAGGGGTTTTCAGCTGGGCAGTCCTTCTTCTTGTAGTTGCAGGAATCTAATTTTCTAGGGTTCAGGGTAGCCCTTAAATACTAAATTTAAGGGCGTGTTTAGGTCTGGGGGGTTAGTAGCCAATGGCTACTAGCCCTGAGGGTGGGTACACCCTCTTTGTGCCTCCTCCCAAGGGGAGGGGGTCACAATCCTAACCCTATTGGGGGAATCCTCCATCTGCAAGATGGAGGATTTCTAAAAGTCAGAGTCACCTCAGCTCAGGACACCTTAGGGGAAGTCCTGACTGGCCAGTGCCTCCTCCTTGTTTTTCTCATTATTTTCTCCGGCCTTGCCGCCAAAAGTGGGGCCTGGCCGGAGGGGGCGGGCAACTCCACTAGCTGGAGTGTCCTGCTGGGTTGGCACAAAGGAGGTGAGCCTTTGAGGCTCACCGCCAGGTGTGACAATTCCTGCCTGGGGGAGGTGTTAGCATCTCCACCCAGTGCAGGCTTTGTTACTGGCCTCAGAGTGACAAAGGCACTCTCCCCATGGGGCCAGCAACATGTCTCGGTTTGTGGCAGGCTGCTAAAACTAGTCAGCCTACACAGGTAGTCGGTTAAGTTTCAGGGGGCACCTCTAAGGTGCCCTCTGGGGTGTATTTTACAATAAAATGTACACTGGCATCAGTGTGCATTTATTGTGCTGAGAAGTTTGATACCAAACTTCCCAGTTTTCAGTGTAGCCATTATGGTGCTGTGGAGTTCGTGTTTGACAGACTCCCAGACCATATACTCTTATGGCTACCCTGCACTTACAATGTCTAAGGTTTTGTTTAGACACTGTAGGGGTACCATGCTCATGCACTGGTACCCTCACCTATGGTATAGTGCACCCTGCCTTAGGGCTGTTAGGCCTGCTAGAGGGGTGTCTTACCTATACTGCATAGGCAGTGAGAGGCTGGCATGGCACCCTGAGGGGAGTGCCATGTCGACTTACTCATTTTGTTCTCACTAGCACACACAGGCTTGTAAGCAGTGTGTCTGTGCTGAGTGAGGGGTCTCTAGGGTGGCATAAGACATGCTGCAGCCCTTAGAGACCTTCCTTGGCATCAGGGCCCTTGGTACTAGAAGTACCAGTTACAAGGGACTTATCTGAATGCCAGGGTGTGCCAATTGTGGATACAATGGTAAATTTTAGGTGAAGGAACACTGGTGCTGGGGCCTGGTTAGCAGGGTCCCAGCACTCTTCTCAGTCAAGTCAGCATCAGTATCAGGCAAAAAGTGGGGGGTAACTGCAACAGGGAGCCATTTCTTTACACCTCACCTCAATTTTTTCTGCATCCAATTCAATCCCCAGAAAGGACAGTACCGTGCTTGGGCGTATTGTTTTCTCAGGGGCTAGTGGGACTCCCAGGTCACCCAGCAGCTTCTGGAATCTTACCAACATGTGCTGGCAGTCTGCTGAGCCGGGTGCCCCCACGAAAAATAAATCAGGGTACTGTGCCACCGGCTTATGGCCCATATGCCATGTGAAGGCCCACTTCAAGAAGTAACTAAAACACTCAAATAGTGCGCATGATGGATAGAACATCCTATTGTCAGGGCCTTGATCACATACCATTTGCCTTCGAAATGCATGTCCAACATTTGAAAGTCATCTGGATGAACGAGAAGCAGCCGAAAAAGCTGACTTGATGTCTCAATTTGCCATCAGTGCTGCTTGAGTTGCAGACAGCACCAAGGCCATGGCCACATCCACTAGGGGATAGGACACCAAAACCATTTTGTCACGCCTTCGGGCTATGACAAATACTGGATTAGGCGTAACTGCCCCTGCTCCTTTTTGGGCACCGTACCTATAGGTGACACAATTACCAATTGAACAATCCTCAAAGGGGCTTGCCATTCTCCCCTCCAACATTTCCTTATCAAGTTTTTCTTGCATTGTACTTTTATGTTATTTTGCTGACTGCAAATTATCAGCCCACCTCTGAACCCAGGGGCCCTCATCACCCAACTGAAAACCCCTTCTGAAACCTTCTTTCAGGATCCTCGTCTCCACTGTTCGACCATAGTACGCCAGCCAGTATTCCAACCTGTCCAATTTAACCAGAGTACCAGCCTTTTGTTTCAGGTCCCTGTGTCCCTCTCCCCCTCTGTTTCGGTACTGCTGCTGCTGGTGAGGCCCTTGCCTGCCTACATAAGGATGCCACTACCTTGAATTCTGTCCCTGGTACCCACTTGTGTTCCCAAAACAGTGTATAAGTGTGTGTCTGGCTGCACGCTTGGAGCATTCATGCCTAAATTTGCAATACTCCCAGGTACACATCGCCTTGTTGTAATCCCACCATGCTTCTCCGGATCCTCCTTGACCGTTGGTCCCACCCACATCCTGGGTGGGGCATCCCTGAAAGGACTTGTAGACTATGGGCAGGCTGCTGGAAATCATCTTCATGAAATTAGCGGGCCCATGCTATGCTGTCATAGAGCCGTATCCGGCTCCCCACACTTCACTTCAGAGTCCCATGCCAACCTTTCTCTGAATTCCTCATTATATTGAGCCCAGACATACCTCCTGATAGACATTGTGCCTAGCGTATTATGTCCATGTACTTGACCAAGGCAATGCAGCATTAAGGAAACGTTTCGCAATAGACACTGGCAAATATTTTACAAAACGCAGTCCTGTTCTCTATCATCAGGAAAACCTTTGGCCTCTTGGTCAGCTCGTACTCATCCTTTGATCTTTCTTTGAAGCCCAGTTTCGTATGTAGAAGCTGGAACTTCTCCACGTATTCCCCCCTTCCGTATTTTCTCCTCCATTGCCAGCTTTAAATGTGCCCCTAAAGGCTTTGTCATCCCCACATATGACAACTGCTTCGTTTTGAGCACCTTGTTCTTCGGCCCGTCCTATGTGCCACCCATGTCTCCTGTGTCTGTCCTGCTTTTGTCCCCCCCCTTCACCCCGCTGTACCCTTGTTCATCCCCTCCTTTTCCTGGCTGTTTAGTTGGACTAACAGCTGCACTGTCCATGCCTACGCCAACATTGTCCACACCTACCTTGCCGCAGCTGCTCCTCCCTATTGTCACTCCCCGCATTCACACCCTTGGATACCAGCACTGGGCCCGTGCCCACCTTCAGGCCCTTACCTGGCTTACAAGGTCAGTGCCATTACAGATGCTTGCTGCCTCGCCAGTGCCCTCCATGTTCCAAATGTCACACTGTGCTCGGCCTCTCCAACTTGTAATACACTAGACAGAGATGTATTAACAGCACCCCCCACCTGGTGTCAAGGAGCCCAAAAAAGCCCCTTATATAGAGAGTTGGGCTCTGTGGGCATCATTGGAGTTAAGGCAAACATAGCGGGGAGGGCATTTAATTTGAGTGCACTCTCTCCTAAACACCCCGGGGGGGGGCTAACCTGCCTGTTGCTGGCTGACCCCCAAGTCCTCATTTACCACACAGCAGCAAGTTGTGGAACAAGGGAGGCTGGGAGATGAACAGGAGTGAGACCCCACAGGGAGTGCTATCCGCTAAAGGTTGGTAAGCTGAAAACCGTAGACCTTCACTTATAGCACATCATCATTTGGGAAGAGCTAAGAGGGGGATTTAGGGAAAGGTAGTGGCTGGATTTAATTTACATATTTCCTTGCACTGGAGTGGTGGCCATTTTAAGAAGGAAATGGTTGCAATTTGCATACTTGTCATCTGTACTTGTCAACTGTGCACATTTATTTTGAACACCCATAATCCCACAGCTTTTCATGAGGACAGAGTTCACTTTCAGATCACTGCCCCTTCCTGTAGGGACAAAAACCTGAAAAATAATGCCCAGCCAGGCAGCCAGTAGTTAAATAGAGCAGCACCCTTTGAGAGTGCAACTACAATTTTATGTCAAGACCCGAGGCTCTATTATGCATTCTTTTCTCACTTTATTTTAAATAGCAGCAGTCAAGAACTACAGCTCCCAAAAGGACTAGCAACAGGCTAGCCAATGGGAGCGAAACAGAAACTAACAGTAAACCAATCATAACAATCCATTGACCATAGAGTCTACCCTTGACTGCAGGCAGCCCTCTTTTCTTGCTGCTCGCAGTCAAGATAAGTACTCAGTTTTATTCTTCCGTATTTATTACCTGCGTTTAATGTATTAGTATCTATTTATTTTTCATTAGTGTGTATTTATGCTTAATACCTCTTGATATGCGCTACGAACGTTTTAAATACACCCCCTCCCCCCCCCACACCTTCCTTCTTCGGTTGTGGGCTCAGCGCGCGCTCTAACCGTCGCGCGTTCAAATTTACCTCAATTGTGCCGGTCTATCAGCGTGCTTCATTTTGCAGCGGGTCTGACATTCGGGAGCGCTTTTCCGTTCGCTCCGCTCCTCGAGCGGCTCCTCTTTAGCTCCGTACGGCCTCCCGGGTCTCTCCTCTCACCGGGGTTTCGTTCTGCTTCGCAGAAGTTTCTTTCTTCTGCCGGCAGCTATTTTCCACGGGTCAACCTCTCGTCCTGGTTTCCTCTTGTCGACCCTGCCCTCGGGGAGGAGCTGCTTCTCAGTACTGAGAGCGTGTGGCTCTCATTAACCCTCGCTTGCCCAGCAGTATTCGTTTTCAAATACCAGTTTTTTCTTTGCCTCTAAGGCTTCAGTTTATTATTATTATTTTATATCAGCTATGGAGCTGGATAGTTCTCCCTTGATGCCTGATTTTAATGAGGAAGAGGAATCCTTTAAACAGGATCTAAATATTTTTATACAATCCTCTGTGAAGCATGCTTTAAAAGCATCAATGGAAAAAATGTAAAAAAACATTGAAAATTCTGTAATGTCCATGGTGTCCAATTCTATGGCCCATTCTGCGGGGGAAGGCAGAAAACGTAAAATAACTATTGCTAAAACCGGTAAAGGCGCACAAATGGAAAGTGAGCTTGCCTCACAGCAGACTGAGGACTCGGTTCCTCCCAGGCCTCCTACGAAGGAGGGTAATATTTCTAAAAAACCGGTGTCGCAATTAAAATGCAAATCAAAAACTAAACATGTTTCTGCGCCAAAAAATATTGTTATTTCTAAAATATTGGACACAGATGACGAGGACATGGACGATTTATCACAATCTGATAATCCTGATGATGCATTTTCCCCATCCTCTCCTCCACCAAAACGTATTAAACTTTCCTCTAATATGCCTTCTTCCAGTGTTATTGATTCAGAGGGTGTCCCCATGTTCGATCCGTCTCTCATACAACATCCCAACTCTACCGAATGGCTCCCTTTGGACCATGTAGGGGAAAACATTTCTTCCCGCTTGCGTCTACCTTTAGACAAACAGACACGGGCTAAACTAAAATCAGAGTGCCCCAGACCTTCACTGGATTCCAATATAACTGTAACCCCAGCTATTGACCAGTCTCTAATCACGTTTTTTACCAAATTTGGTAAGGATCCCCACAAGGGGGTGGACAAGGCTTGGACCACGTGCCAGGATAAACTCCTGGATGTAGTGGGTCCCCTTGCAAGAATATTGGACTTAGCCGAATCAGCTAGATTGGAAGATTCTCCAATCGATCCCTTGGATCTCTCTCTTTGGACCCAAAAAGCCTTTTGCCTTTTGGGAAATGCGAACTCTGCAATTATCCACGAAAGACGCAAGGGTCTCCTCCTGAGGATGGACCTTAAGTTGGCTAACTTGGCTACCATCGATCACGGCATCCAGGCAGATGGTAAACTTTTCGGTGATTCATTCATCAAAGATCTTAGCCGTTTTGTTTCCACGTTCTCGTCCCTGGACAAGGCCCAGCAATCTCTAAAGAAGGTATTTAACCAATGGGTTTTTGCCTGGGCCGGTAGAGGCAGGAGCCGCTTTACCGGCCGCACATACCGAAATCAAGGCTCTAGAGGCTACTCAAACTCTTTCGGCACCTATTCCCAGGAATTTAAACCCCACTTCTATCCCCAAAGATCAAGCGGTTTCCGCAATCGTGGACAACGATTCTCCAGGACGCCCAATAATCAAGGTAAGCCAACTTTCTGGCCTTCCCGTGGGAGGGCGGCTGCGTTTTTTCCTTCAAAAATGGGAGTCGATCTCTTCAGACCCATAGGTTCTAACCACTGTTCAAGGATATTATATAGAACTCCTTTCTCCTCCATTCCAGTCCCATTTACCTCCTTCCCCAAGATTTTCTCTCGAAATGTCCTCTCTCATTTCTTCAGAAGTTCAATCCCTTCTCGACAAACAGGCCATTCATCCTTGCACCCCAGATCCTTCCGGCTTCATCAGTTCCCTCTTTCTCGTTCACAAAAAGAACAAGAAGCTACGTCCAGTAATCAACCTAAAATCATTCAATCAATTCGTCGTCTATCGACACTTCAAGATGGAAACTATCATCCATCTCAGGGATATTTTACTTCAATCCGATTGGTTGGTCAGACTAGATCTGCAGGACGCGTATCTAACCATTCCAATTCATCCTTCCCACAAAATATTCTTAAAATTCACTTGGAATTCAAAAACATGTCACTTTTCCTCTCTTCCTTTCGGTCTATCTTCGGCACCTTGGTGCTTCACGAAACTGATGAAACCAGTTGTGGCCTACCTCAGATCTCTGGGCATCAGGCTTAGTATTTATCTCGACGATATCCTTATCATGCACCAAAACAAATCATCCCTTCTATCTCACCTGCATTTAACAACCACTCTCCTTTCAGAACTAGGTTTCCTTATAAATCCCGACAAATCCATGGTGACTCCTTCCCATCAAATAGAATTTCTTGGCTTCCAGATAGATTCCAGTTTCGGCCACTCTTCTCCTTCCTCTTTCCAAGGTTACCACAATCAAAAAAGAATTAATTCTAACTCTACGAAAAAACACTATTTCCCTCAGATCTCTAGCAAGGATCGTAGGCCTTCTCTCCTCTTCGATCCAGGCCATTTTCCCAGGGCCTCTACATTACCGCGCTCTTCAGCGTCTAAAGATTTGTCATCTTCGATGAGGTTTGGCCTATTCCAGAGGCCTGGAATGGCAGATCCATCTTCCCATCTGTGCTCGATCTTGTGTTAGAATCAGATGCAAGTCTCACGGGCTGGGGCGCCCGCTGTGGTTCAACATCGACTGGCGGTATATCTTTGCAATCAAAAGTTTTACAAAAAAACAGGGCACGATGCTCCATCCTACTCCGCATGGACAGAATTTCCGCCGTACAGTACATCAATCACTTAGGAGGTACCAGGTCCAGGCCCCTCGCTCTTCTGGCCAAGAGCCTTTGGGAATTCTGTCTCTCCCACAAATTTTCCCTTCTAACCGAATACCTCCCACGGTCTTTGAATTCCACTGCAGATTGGCACTCTCGCCATCTCTCGGACTCCAGAGATTGGAGACTACACCGCTCAGTTTTCCTTCAAATCTCAAGAAAATGGGGTCCTTTCCATGTGGATCTCTTTGCGTCCAGACTCAATGCTCAGCTTCCACAATTTTTCAGCTGGCGTCCAGATCCCCTAGCTACAGCTATGGACGCTTTCCTCCAGGATTGGTCTCGGACCCTCAATTATGCATTTCCTCCTTTTATTCTAATCAACAGAGTTTTGTACCAAGTCAGACGTCAGAAGGCGTCTCTTGTCCTGATAGTTCCATTCTGGCAATCCCAGGTTTGGTTTCCTCCTCTTCTCGAACTAACGATAGACTTTCCGGTTTTACTTCCGATGTTTCCATCCCTTCTCCTAGACCCTTTCCACCAGCCACACAAGCTAATCCTCAACAACTCTCTAATTCTTTCGGCTTGGAACATCTCCGGCCTACCCAACAGTCCTTCCCTATTTCGTCAGAGGCTTCGGAGTTCATTAACAACGCCTGGGACCCTGGTACGGGGCGAGCCTACATATCAGCTTGGACTCTTTGGTCAGGCTGGTGTATGGGAAAATGTGCCAATCCCTTTTCAACAGATTTAAATGTTATTATCAATTTTCTAGCGGCCCAGGCGGGCATGGGCAAATCCTATCGGACGATAAACCTTTACAGATCCGCTATATCCATGAACCACTCAAATATTGACGGAAAACCAATCGGAGTTCATCCCTTGATTTGTCATCTCTTAAAAGGTGTAAAAATCTCCAAACCTCCAGCCCCCAAATATTCCCATATCTGGGATGTTTCCCTAGTTTTAAATCTTCTTCTCTCCTGGCCAGACAATTCATCCCTTTCTCTTAAAATGCTTTCTACCAAACTTACTAAGCTGTTATGCTTAATTTCATTTAAACGGGTATCCGACGTCAAATCCTTGGACGTGTCCGCCAGACAGTTTTTACCCTCGGGTGTTCTATTCCATATTTCTAAACGTACTAAGACCAATTTACATTCTGTCCTCTATCCTTTCTTTCCCGACAAACCAAAACTGTGTGTGGGACTTTGTCTAAAAGAATACGAAAATAGAACTGATAACCTGAGAACGTCCTCTTCTAACCAACTTTTGATTTCCTTTCGCAAACCTCACAATCCGGTGTCTTCTGCAACTTTGGCCCGGTGGGTTAAATGGATTATGTCCCTGGCGGGTATAGATATTTCTATCTTTGGAGCCCATTCTTCTAGGGCAGCCATGGCCTCAAAGGCCTTCGCTCTGGGATCTAGTTTGGAGGACATTCTCAGGTCAGCAGATTGGTCTAATGACAATGTTTTCAAAACCTTTTATTGTAAACCTATTCGAACTGCTGCTTCTTTTGTTATTGACCAGCTTTAAACTTGCATAATAGAGCCTCCGGTCTTGACATAAAATGTAGATTTTCCTAATAATTTATGACGGAAAGTCTTAATTTTATTAAAGACACGGAGGCGAATATTATCCCACCTCAGTACTAATATTAATATGTATTTTTCTTGCTCCCTCCCAGCGACTCCTGCACTGCCTCCAGCTTCGGGATAACACTGTTGGTTTCATTTCCTCCGTTATCAAAGGGAAACCAATGGATCCTGCTTTTCAACCTCCTCAAGATCAATTCCCTTCTTCGGTGTACTCCTGGTTTATTGTTACTGTGTTCCGCTTCCCTCGCTCTGGCAATTGTTGGACTTATCTACCCATTGTTTTATGACTCTATCTGACTTGCTCGCTCAAGAAAAGAGGGCTGCCTGCAGTCAAGGGTAGACTCTATGGTCAATGGATTGTTATGATTGGTTTACTGTTAGTTTCTGTTTCGCTCCCATTGGCTAGCCTGTTGCTAGTCCTTTTGGGAGCTGTAGTTCTTGACTGCCGCTATTTAAAATAAAGTGAGAAAAGAATGCATAATATTCGCCTCCGTGTCTTTAATAAAATTAAGACTTTCCGTCATAAATTACTAGGAAAATCTACATTATCTCTACAAGCCAGTGAGATAAAGGGCAGTGGGCGGATGTGTAGCTGCGGGGTGGGCGTTTGGAGTGATACACCTCTCTAAAAAAACATATTCTTTAGTAAAAAGTTGGGTGCAGGTGCTTTAAGTTGTGTATGGGGAGACTGTCAGATTCCCTTGGGATGTTTACATGCAGATAAAAACACACACGTAGTCCCGTCTCTGTTTTAAAGGTCTTGAAAAATAACTATTTTACAAAATATTGAGTTTTAAGTACTGCTCACAGTCCGCACTCCTCTCCCTTCCTACTGCTTTTTAAGCCCTCCCCTCTGTCTTTGCCCCTCACATAATGTATTTTAACCAGCTTGATTTTGGGGAAATCTGATACATTATGCCCAAGTGCTAATTAAATGTGTTGAATGTGAAAACACCCTTCGTGTTGGCCTATCTGGTGTGCAGCATGGCGTTTGTTGCAGCCACTCCGATTTACTGGGTGAAAGGGGCAGGGATTCAAAGAAAAAATGTTAGCTACATAATTTCAGTTTCTGTGGCTGACAGTCCATCAAAGACCGAATGAAATGGGAAGGCAGGGGATGGATCGTTAACCCCTAATCGCTTTTCAGCTGAATGAGTCTGAAAAAAAAAAAATTACAAATTCGTCTCTTCCTGCTTGTAAAAAAACAAAAAAGACATGTAATGTTATAACATTGCCATGAATGGGATTTCTGATAGTGAAGGTTGATGAGCTTTCATTTGGCTCGACTGGAACAGTGATTTCTGAAATGAAAAAGAGTCTGAGTAGCAACTGCTTCTGCACAACCCCAAGAGCAGACCTGTCTGCTTCAGCTGTAGTGTGATCTGGTGCGACTTTTGTTCCAGAAGCTGGAAACCTGGAAATTATGATTAAAAGAGAGGGGCACGGTGGGTGAACATTTACAAATAAAATAGAATGAAATGTTTAAAAAGACATACATGATACATAGACAGCACGAGGGCGGGTGAGGAAGGCAGTAAACAAAGTCATACATTCCTGCCCCACGGAAGAAGTAACAGGCTTCTGGGCAGGTGGTAGGAGGAGATGGAGCTTGTGAAACACAAGCACTCCTATGAAGTGATCCAAGACAAGGAAAAAAAATGTTTTCAAAATGGAAGCTGAGGATAGATACCAAGTACTTGGTCCATGCTCTGGGGGAGGGCCAAACAAAGGAAGAAGCATAACACATTCATGACATGGACAAATTGGGATAAAGGATATAAGAGTGACAATGGAGCAAGCAAATGGGCAGCCTATTGGTAGGCTGAAGCCCCCAGAGTAAACACAATGGTGGTCATTACAACCCTGGCGGACGGTGTTAAAGGTGCGGTAATACCGGCAACAGGCCGGCGGACAAAATAAAGGGAATTATGACCGTGGTGGAAACCGCCAACAAAGACAGCCACTTTAACACTCCGACCGCCACGGCGGTACAGACAAGCAGCGCGGCGGTCACCGCCAACAGACAGGCGGAAGACAATGTACCGCCCATAGTATCACAACCCGCCAATCCGCCACATTTTCCGGGGCGGATTCACCACGGATAAAAACACGGCGGAAAAAGTTTCTGCAATGGGAAAACGCTCACCTTAACACATCCCACGAGGAAGGAGGACACCATGGAGCTGGAATTACAAATCCTACCTGCCCTTCTCTTCCTACTCATCTACGAAGAGCAGCGCCGGCGGAGGCGAAGACAACAGTGAGTACTGCACCTACGACATAGGGGAGGGGGGAGGCAAAAGTCAGGGGG
Source organism: Pleurodeles waltl (assembly GCF_031143425.1). Classification (NCBI taxonomy): domain Eukaryota; kingdom Metazoa; phylum Chordata; class Amphibia; order Caudata; family Salamandridae; genus Pleurodeles; species Pleurodeles waltl. Next base: position 637,628,189 of record NC_090439.1, read on the forward strand.
ACACACACGCAACACCCCCGCCCCCACCCTCGCATATTACAACACACACACCAATGCAATTACAAACATCACAGTAACAACCCCCAACCCCCCCGGAAGAATGCAAAGACAAAACGAAATCAGTTCAAACATTGTAATGTATAAATATACATGTGCCAATTATATACAGATATATATAAACTCACACAAAGGTATATACAGTACGAGAAGTAGTGCAGATATGCACATCTCAATGTCCGTGCACCACTAGGCCAAAAATGCATGGGCGAGGCACACACAAGATACCTGTCCACAAACGGAGAGAACACTGCCGGGGGATCAGAGAGAAAAACAACAGGCACCTCAGGGGGAAGGGAATGGGGGGGCACCTCAGCCGGATTACAGCACCACGCCACATCCACGACGGGGCTCCATGCCCATTGATGTATCCTGGGGAGTTCAAAGCCACAGTCTCTCAAGTCTCTACAGTGGGTGGTTTGCCCACTGTTACATCCTGGGGAGTGCAAAGCCACAGTCTCTCAAGTCTCACAAGTGGGTGGTTTGCCCACTGTACCATCCTGGGGAGTGCAAAGCCACAGTCTCTCAAGTCTCTACAGTGGGTGGTTTTCCCACGGTACCATCCTGGGAGTGCAAAGCCACAGTCTCACAAGTACATAACAGCCTCCACTGGTTCTGGGGGGGGGCTGGTGCCCAGAGTGTTTCATCCTGTGAAGGACAGAGGTAGTGGATGGATCTCTCCACTGGTTCTGGAGGGGGACTGGTGCCCAGACTGGATTAGTCTCCCTGTGACAGTTCCTGTCCCGTCACAGTCCCAGCTGCACATGGGATAACAATGCTTGATGTGGCGGTCTTTTCCTTCTTCTGCAGTGCATGCCCTGTTCAGCGGTGCTTTGCCATGGCGGTCTCTGGACTGTTCAGCGGTGCTTGGCCTGTTCAGCGGTGCTTGCCCTTTTCAGCAGTGCATGCCCTGTTCAGCGGTGTTTGCCATGGCGGTCTTTGCCCTGTTCAGCGGTGCTTGACGTGTTCAGCGGTGTTTGTCATGTTCAGCGGTGCTTTGCCATGGTGGTCTCTGGACTTTTCAGCGGTGCTTGGCCTGTTCAACGGTGCTTGCCCTGTTCAGCGGTGCATGCCCTGTTCAGCGGTGTTTGCCATGGCGGTCTTTGCCCTGTTCAGCGGTGCTTGCCATGGCAGTCTTTGCCCTGTTCAGCGGTGCTTGACGTGTTCAGCGGTGTTTGTCATGTTCAGCGGTGCTTTGCCATGGTGGTCTCTGGACTTTTCAGCGGTGCTTGGCCTGTTCAACGGTGCTTGCCCTGTTCAGCGGTGCATGCCCTGTTCAGCGGTGTTTGCCATGGCGGTCTTTGCCCTGTTAAGCAGTGCTTGCCCTGTTCAGCGGTGCTTTGCCAGGGCGGTCTCTGGACTGTTCAGCGGTGCTTGGCCTGTTCAGCCGTGTTTGCCATGTTCAGCGGTGCTTGCCATGGCGGTCTTTGCCCTGTTCAGCGGTGCATACCCTGTTCAGCTGTGCTTTGCCATGGCGGTCTCTAGACTGTTCACATGGGATAACAATGCTTGATGTGGCGGTCTTTTCCTTCTTCTGCGGTGCTTGCCCTGTTCAGCGGTGCTTTGCCAGGGCGGTCTCTGGACTGTTCAACGGTGCTTGCCCTGTTCAGCGGTGCATGCCCTGTTCAGCGGTGTTTGCCATGGCGGTCTTTGCCCTGTTCAGCGGTGCTTGCCCTGTTCAGCGGTGCTTTGCCAGGGCGGTCTCTGGACTGTTCAGCGGTGCTTGGCCTGTTCAGCCGTGTTTGCCATGTTCAGCGGTGCTTGCCATGGCGGTCTTTGCCCTGTTCAGCGGTGCATACCCTGTTCAGCTGTGCTTTGCCATGGCGGTCTCTGGACTGTTCAGCGGTGCTTTGCCATGGCGGTCTCTGGACTGTTCAGCGGTGCTTGCCCTGTTCAGCGGTGCATGCCCTGTTCAGCGGTGCTTTGCCATGGCGGTCTCTGGACTGGGCATTGGTGTGTGGCATGACGGACCCTCATTGCCCAGCGGGGCTGTGGCTGCCGTAGCCCTCCTGGGCAATGACTCTGGCGGTGGTCTCCTGACCAGTGACGATACTTGAGCCCTCCTGGGCAATGACTCTGGCGGTGGTCTCCTGACCAGTGACGATATTTGGGCCCTCCTGGGCAATGACTCTGGCGGTGGTCTCCTGACCAGTGACGATACTTGGGCCCTCCTGGGCAATGACTCTGACGGTGGTCTCCTGACCAGTGACGATACTTGGGCCCTCCTGGGCAATGCCTATGGCGGTGGTCTCATGACCAGTGACGATACTTGTGCCCTCCTGGGCAATGACTCTGGCGGTGGTCTCCTGACCAGTGACGATACTTGGGTCCTCCTGGGCAATGACTCTGGTGGTGGTCTCCTGACCAGTGACGATACTGGGCCCTCCTGGGCAATGACTCTGGCGGTGGTCTCATGACCAGTGACGACGGTGCTGGCGGTGGCGTCCCGGCCGCCGGGAAGGATGCCGCCCTTTTCCGCTGTGATGCTCACACCAGGCTGTGCAGACTTCTTCTGGCCCTTCCCCACCCTTGGAGGAGTCACAGCTGACTCTGCAATCCCCCTGGGACCCCTGTGAGTTGTTTTGCCTCCAGGAGTCTTCAGCCGGTCCCGTCGGCCACTTTCCAACTTCAGAGCCTTTACAGGGGGTGGACTGGCAGTGCCTTGGCTCCGTGTCACACTGCCTGCCCTGGTGGCCGGTGCACTCCACACACAATGAACACGCACCACTGGTACTGGAGGCTTTTTGGCTGAGGCGCTACGACGGTACTGATGAATTGGAGGGGTGGGGGCAAAAAGGTCAACTTTGCATAGGGACAGTTTCTGACGAACACTGGGATGGGTAGCTGGAGGGGGTCTGGGAGTGGAGGAAGAGGAGGTGGTTGTACGAGGTGTCACTTTAGGTGTTTTGGGTGCAGACGCAGGTACTGGAGTCTGTCGTGAGGTGGATGGATGTTGGGTGTGTGGGTGCCCGCGTTTGTGTACTTTTGGGGGGGCGTCACAGACACACTGGGAGAGGACACAGGGGACGTGTAAATGGGAGTGGGGGTGGTGAGTGCAGGTGAGCGGGGTGTGGTGCTGGGTGTTCTGGTGCGAGTCCTAGTGGAGGAGGGGGACACAGTGGAGGCAGTGGATGTTGCTGTGTCTGTATGTGGGTGATGCTTGTGTGAGTGCCTGTGGGATGTGTGGTGCCTATGTTTGCCTGAGCTACTTTTGTGTGTTGAGGTGTGTGCATGCTGGTCTGATGGTGTGCTTGGGATAGGCTGGGGTACAGGGGACTGGGTCTGGGTGGAGGAAGTTGGAGGGGGGAGGCTAGACACAGGGACAATGGCTGCCATCAGTGCTGAGGCCAGAGATTGCAGGGTTCGCTGAAGGGCAGCATGACCAGAATGAATGCCCTCCAGGAATGCATTACCGTGTTGCAACTCCCTATCTACACCCTGGATGGCATTCACAATGGTAGACTGCCCAACAGTGAGTGACCTGAGGAGGTCAATGGCCTCCTCACTGAGGGCAGCAGGGGTGACTGGGGCAGGGCCTGAGGTGCCTGGGGCGAAGGTGATGCCCACCCTCCTGGGTGAGCGGGCACGGGGCGAACGCTGAGGGGCTGCTGGGAGGGCGTTGCTGGTAGGGGAGGTGGCGGCTGTACCTGTAGAAGTGGGGCGCACAGATGGTGCCGCCACCCCAAGGGCGCTCCCATCGGCGGACGAGTCCGTGTCGCTGGTTGGTGATCCGGTGCCTGACGTGAAGCTCCCCTCGCCCTCCGTCCCACTGGTGCATTCTGAGTCCGTGGTGTGCCCTCCATGGCCATGTGGGATGCAGCTCCCTCGTGCTCCGGTGCCACTGTACCTCCGCCTGATGATGCTGATGCACAAAAGAATAGAGAGAGCAGAAAAAGGGGGGGGGGGGAACGACAGAAGAAAGACAGGTTGAGTGCATGGCATACCGCTACCGTTGGCGGACAATACAGACACAGCAGCCCCCTGCACTACGCCGTGCTCCTGGCCTCTACAGATGCAATTCCTGGGATCTGGACTACATGTCTATGGTGGACATCTTCACACATGGATGCCACAGGGGCATGTATACCTGTACTTGGCACTCTACTGCGGTGGGGTGGAGTGCCACATGGCCTGCATTATGGAGGGGCCTAGCCTATGGAAGTCGCCATGGCCTAGGGAAACCCACAGCCCTCCTCCCACACCTAGACCCCTCAACTGCACGCAAAGTCCCCAGAATGATAGTGTACTCACCCCCTTGTGTCTGCTGTGATGCCCTCAAGCGCCCATCCAACTCAGGGTAGGCCACCGCCAGGTTCCGGAACATCAGGGGGGTTATGGTGCGACGGGCACCCCTCCCACGTTGGGAGGCCATCCCCAGCTGAGCCTCCGCCGTCTTCTTGCTACAGCAGCGAATGTCCTCCCATCTTTTCCGGCAGTGGGTGCCCCGTCTCTGGTGGGCCCCCAGGGTCCGGACTTCCTTGGCGATGGCACACCAAATGTCCTTCTTCTGGTGGGCACTGACCTACATGACATGCACAAGGGAAGAAGAGAAGTCATTACCAACTGCACCGTCGATGTAAGTGCCACCCCTCCCTACCCTTGCCATGTGGCACATGCATTCACATGCATTCATGTTCCCTGAACTCTGCCCCCTTCCCTCTTACAACCAGCCCTCTCCACCCAGGCCTAGCCCATACAACGTGCTCCCTGTGTACTTACCTGTTGGTCTGGAGGACCGTAGAGTAGCGTGTACTGGGGGAGGACCCCGTCTACTAGTTTCTCCAACTCCTGAGCAGTGAAGGCAGGGGTCCTTTCCCCAGACGCAGCAGCCATCGTCGCTTCCAGACCGAGGTCACAGCAGCACTTGCAGTGTAGGTCCTCTCCTGTCGAAGGTCAGGTATCGAGTGATTGAATAGATAGAAAATGGCGGTGACGTCCGCGGCGGTGACGTCCGCGGTGGAGCGTATCATCAACGACGGCGCACTTGTTCATTGGCTCCTGGGACCCATAGGGTCCAATGTTAACCAATGCTGCATTGCGCCGCGGTCTACCACTGCCTACCGCGACGGTGTGCAACGCCAGCGCAGTTTCCTCACAATACCATTGTCCCAGTTTAGAGGTCAGGCAGCTGCCATTTCAGGGGCCCACATGGCTTCATTTACTTCTGCGTCACACATAGCTAGGCCTACACTCAACACACATACAGGAATGGTTTTGTGTTTGGTGTTGTGTTCTGTGTATCTGTGGGTACATGCCTGGAAATTTGATGACTTTGTGGTCGTGGTTGTCCTTCCTAGGCACCGTCAGCTGGGACAATTGAGAAGATGGCGGAATCCTCCGGTGTACCGACCGCTGGTGGACCTGTTGACAATGGAGGAGCGACATTTAATCATCACCTACAGGTTTGACCGTGCCACTATCCAGGAACTATGTACCCAGTTGGAGCCTGACCTGATGTCACCAATCCGCCATCCCACTGGAATCCCCCCTGACGTTCAGGTGCTGTCAGTGCTCCATTTCCTTGCAAGTGGGTCTTTTCAGACAACAGTGGCCATGGCATCAGGGATGTCCCAGCCTATGTTTTCCAACGTGTTGTCCAGAGTGTTGGGTGCCCTGCTGAAACACGTGAGGAGCTACATCATTTTTCCTGAGGTGGAGGATTTGCCTACAGTAAAAGGTGACTTCTATGCCCTTGGAAACATCCCCAACATCATAGGTGCTATTGATGGGACCCATGTAGCTCTGGTCCCCCCCCCCACAGGAGTGAACAGGTGTACAGGAACCGGAAGAGTTATCATTCCATGAATGTACAGATGGTATGTTTGGCAGACCAGTACATCTCCCAGATAAATGCTATGTTCCCTGGCTCAGTGCATGACGCATACATCCTGCGCAATAGCAGCGTCCCTTATATGATGGGTCAACTCCAGAGGCACCGTGTGTGGCTATTAGGGGACTCTGGTTACCCCAACCTGTCCTGGCTACTGACCCCAGTGAGGAATCCCAGGGCAGAGGAACGCTACAATGAGGCCCATGGGCGGACTAGGAGGGTGATCGAACGCACCTTAGGCATCCTGAAGGCCAGGTTCAGGTGCCTCCATATGACAGGTGGTTCCCTATTCTACTCACCGAAGAAGGTGTGCCAGATCATCATCGCCTGCTCGATGCTTCACAATCTTGCTTTGCGACGCCAGGTGCCTTTTCTGCAGGAGGATGGTCCAGATGACGGTGTTGTGGCAGCTGTGGAGCCTGTGGAGCCTGTGGACAGTGATGAGGAGGAAGCTGAGGAAGAAGACAACAACAACAGGGAGTCACTCATACAGCAATATTTCCAGTGACACACAGGTGAGAACATTTTCATTTTTACCATTACATTCACTGTCACACGTCTTCCTCTATCCTGTGTGTAATTTCATAGCATTATTTGGTAACTGAGTTGTACCTTTCCATTACGGTTTCACAGGTGTGGTTACCAACATGTGTTATCTGCTTGCATCCTTCAAGGACTTGTGATGTGTGACATAGGTATGTTGGCTTTACAAGTAGAAACGCATTTTGACACTGTCATTGATAATACATTTTACCAAATCACAGACTGACTCCAGATTTTTTGGTGGTTCAAGGGTGTTTATTGAAGTGCTCAAAAATGGAGGAGGGTTGTACTATGGTGATGGGGGACGGTGGAGGAATGTCCATGGCAGAGTCCAGTCCATTGGTCACACAGGTACACTGGCCATATGAGCAAAGGAAGTGGAGCTGGGGCTGTTAAAGTATGGACAGGGTAACAAAGTGGGACAGTGGGAGGACAATCAGGGTGGTCTCATTTCCTGGCGGGGGTCTTGCCATCTTGCTCTGTCCTGTACCTTGATCTCAGGGACCGCTTGCGTGGTGGTTGTCCATCTGCAGGGGGTGGGGTGCTGGTGTGGTGGTCCTGTGGTGGGGCGTCCTGTCCACTAGCGCCGGCGGAGGTGGTGGGCAGTTCATCGTCCATGCTAGTGTCAGGGGCCCCTTGGAGTGCCACGGTGTCCCTCAAGGTCTGCTGTATGTCCTTCAGCACCCCTATGATGGTGCCCAGGGCGGAGCTGATGGTCCTGAGCTCCTCCCTGAACCCCAAATACTGTTCCTCCTGCAGGCGCTGGGTGTCCTGAAACTTGGCCAGGACCGTCGCCATCATCTCCTGGGAGTGGTGGTATGCTCCCATGATGGTGGATAGGGCCTTGTGGAGAGTGGGTTCCCTTGGCCTGTCCGCCCCCTGTCGCACAGCAGCCCTCCCAGTTCCCCTGTGTTCCTGTGCCTCCGTCCCCTGGACCGTGTGCCCACTACCACTGCCCCCAGGTCCCTGTTGTTGTTGGGGTGGTGGGTTATCCTGGGTTCCCTGTAGTGGTGGCCACACCGCTGATTGACGTGTCCTGGGTAGGGAGGTATGGGCCCGCTGGGTGGGTGCTGTGCTGGTGTTACCAGAGGGTGGAAGGTCAGTGTTGGGCTGTGCCTGTGCAAGGGGAACCGACTGTCCCGAGGCCCACGATGGTCTGGGCTGGTCATCAGGATCCAGTAGGGCAGAGCTGCTATCGTCACTGTGGGCCTCTTCTGTGGGTGGAGTGGAGTTGTCTGGACCCTCCGGTGTGGTGACGGTCCTTCATGATCCTGCAGGGGCATAAGTGCATGATTATTGCATGTGTGTGTGTCATGGTGTGCAATGGGTGGCTCACCGTGTACACCAGTGCAAGTATTCCTGTGGGGGGGCTTGTGTGATGATGGTTGGGGGGGTTCTGGGTATGTGCAGTGAGCATGCTTTGGTGAGGGGTGACCATGCTTAGTTGTGTCATTGAGGGCTTGGTGTTGGGATGTGTGGTTTGTGTTATTAGTACATTAGTGAGGAGTTGGAGTGATAGGGGAGGGTGGGAGGGTGTGGGTGTGTGATAGCATGCAGGTAGGGTGGGGGATATGATAGTTAAGGTTTGACTTACCAGTGTCCATTCCTCCACCGACTCCTCCGAGGCCCTCTGGATGCATGATGGTCAAGACTTGCTCCTCCCATGTTGTTAGTTCTGGGGGAGGAGGTAGGGGTCCGCCGCCAGTCCGCTGAACCGCGATGTTGTGCCTGGAGACCGCTGAACGCACCTTCCCCCGTAGGTCGTTCCATCTCTTCCTGATGTCCTCCCGATTTCTTGGATGCTGTCCCACAGCGTTGACCCTGTCCACGATTCTGCGCCATAGCTCCATCTTCCTGGCTATGGATGTGTGCTGCACCTGTGAGCCAAATAGCTGTGGCTCTACCCGTAGGATTTCCTCCACCATGACCCTGAGCTCCTCCTCGGAAAACCAGAGGTGTCTTTGGCGTGACATGGGGTGGTGTAGGTGATGTGTGGGGTGGTGTATGTGTTGATGAGTGTGGTGATGTGTAGTGGTGTGTGGTGTTTTGTGCGTGGATGTTGTGTGGGTGATGGTGTTGTGTGCCTCTGTGTGGTGGGGTTGTCTATTCTGTGCTCTCTCTCTGGCCTTCGTCTCTATTTTTTTGTCGTAGGAGTTTGTGGGTGATGTGGGTGTGTGATTTATATTGTGTTGGGTGTGTGGGAGTGTTGTTTGTATGTGTATCAGGTGTGTGTATTTGGAATTGTCCAATGTGGCGGCGTTTTGGAGATGTGTGTGTATTTTGAGCGCGGCGGTGTGTACCGCCAATGGAATACCGCGGCTGAAAGACCGCCTCGTGGATTCGTGGGTCGTAATAGCATGGGCGTGTTTCTGTTGGCGTGGAGGTGGAGGTTTTGTTTTCGCCAGTTTAACACTGACCTTTGTTGTGGCGGACTTGTGTGGGTGTCTGAATTTCGGCGGATTCCGAGATGTGGGTCATAATAGCTGTGGCGGGATTCCGCGGTCGCGGCGGTGTATTGGCGGTCTTCTGCACGGCAGTAAGCGCCTTTTACCGCCAATGTTGTAATGACCCCCAATATGTCTCTTCGCAGTCTAGCCGAAACCTGAAAAAGAGAAAGATTGTGGAGGCCTGATAACTTCCAAACATTAGAAACGGCATTTCTTTCCCTAGAAGCCGAGGTACCTCCACTCTTCTTATAGAGCTTCCTCAGCCAGTACCAAGGCCAGAGCTGGAGCAGAGAGTAACCTTTCTCGAAGAAGGTGTGTTAATGCATACCTCTCAACCTTTTGTAGCAGCGTGGTGGCCGAGACTCTTAATTTAAGTGAAAACGTTAAGTAAAACAAAGTATGATCTAATGCTATCTCTCTGCTGTTTTCTTCAATCTGTATATTTAGAACCCGCCGAATAAAACACTGCTAAAAGTGCATGTCATATCTAATAGAATTCATTTAATACATGCGCTTTGTCTTGCTTCACTCTTCTCCTGGATATGAAACTATAAGCAGCATGCTGGAGAAATAGCTCAAGTCATCTGCCGTAGGTGGGTAATGATGCTGCAGCAATTTTCACTGTGGGAGTGCTTCCACATATGTTACATCACTGAAGTCATATGGACTGTGAAAAATCGAAGCATTACACAAAAAACAAGTGTAGCAAATGAATAGCCGTCATTCAGTAGGAGAGTGGTAAGGGTGTGATATGTAGCTGGTGATGCACTTTAGAGCACACTGTCACAAATATATACTAAAGCATGGTGTAGTAGCGCACAGTGATTTACTGAGAGCACATTTTCCATTGAAATGACCACTAACTTTGCCCAGATATGCAGTTTCTCTGATAGAACTATGAAATCCACAAAGTATAAGGTGTGGAAATTAGGTTTCTTTGAATATTTATGATTTCCACATCACCAAGTGAAAGTTAATTTGCTTTGTTTTAATCTTTATTTCCATCACACTTCAGCATTACAAAAGAAAGTGCTTCATTTGTACTTTCTTAACTGCTGATATAGCTGAAATATTTGTACAGTTCATTTACAGGTATTTAAATGTTGTTGTGTGTTAGAAACGAAATTACATCATTCAGCCTTTCCTTTTGCATTCTTTGTACCCCAGCAAGAGTATCAAATGGTTCACTTTACAAAATCATCTCATTTTGCAGCCAGAGAAAAAACAGTATATTTCAGTCTCCATGTTAAAAAAGTAAGTAGCAATTTGTCACCTGGCATTCGGCCTCTGTGGCAAAATAAAACAAAATTTGAAGGCATCTTTATTGTTCTTTCACCACCAGCATTGTTATTTTTGGGGTACTGAAGTGTAGTGCCTTTGTAAAGGAAACTCGTCATCCAAGAAAGTGCAAAACACAGGTTTATTCAATACATAGACAGAGCCACCTCTTCATTCGACGAGGGGCTATCAACTGTCATCTCTAGAACACGCAGCGAGTCAGAGGTGGAACCTTACAGAGCTAACATTCCACTAATACATCACAACATTATCTCCTTTTTTATAAGCAACATATAAACATAATGCACATAACTGATAACGTGTGTTACAATAAATATCAACCAACATGTACTATTTTAGTGATTATTCAGCATGTAGAATTCACTACCTATCATATTAGCATGAAAGGAGAGCTAATAAAAGAAACCTTAAACAGAAGCCTTCTACACACAAAAAAAACAATATACATACAAAATAATGGGAAAAATCCCAATAAAGGGAACATAAAAAAAAACTATCACTACAAGATAATATCCTAACACTACACGTAATATCCTAACACTACACAACTTGCCTCAGCTTCCTAACACTACACGTAATCTCCTAACACTACACGTCTTGTCTCAGCTTCCAGGGCCCATATCTTTCTCAGGTAGATCTGTGTAACCCGATTCCACAGGCACCTTGGAGACCATCCTAAGACCGTTAGCTGGACCCCTCAACGATCCCCCATTACAGAGTGAAGTTAGAAGTGACCTGTGCTGTGAGTGGGGTCTTCTAGTGCCTCTGTGCAGTTCCCGCGATAAATACACCAAGAATGGACAGTAGTCACACCCATTATGAAGGCATGCCCATCCACGTCACAAAACATTCTTTGGATCTCATATTTCCATGGACAGGCCTAGAACACGCTCGTTTAGTGTGATGCCAGAGTCAAACGAAAACAGATTACCATTTTCACTTGGAGTTGGGCAATCAGGCAAGGAGTACAAGGCCATTTACCATGCTGGAGGCATTCTAGTCCCAACAAGGATCTAGCAGGATCCCAAATACATGAGGTATTATTGTGATGGATTCAGGTTCACCTCAGTTAAATGTGGGAAATATGCCCCAGTGCAATTCGCCAACACAAGAGCACATTCTGCAGTACCTGCAGTTTGACCACTTTGTATTCAAAGCCTACAGTGGGTGAGGAGGTCTCGTAATTTCAGTTTCAACTTTGAAAAACACAAATGTCTCACTTAAAGAGAAATCAGCACTCCTTTTGTTTGAGTCTCATCTGACTGGGAGCAAGCTGGAGCATAACCCCTCACTGCCAATGCAATTGAGAAAACACGCACTCAGTTTGTCACTTCACAAGTGTTTAAGGGAAGATCTATGATTCTGAACCATCTTTTTTACTTTTCAGAGATCCATATGAAAGTAACATGCATGCAATGTAAGAATTTCAGATGTGCCATCCTATATGAGTAAATACACTAACAGCCATTTATGTAAACTAAGTGATAGACGTTTACTACTACCCAAATTAACCTTTTTATGGTAACTTTACCACATATGAAGACTGAAAAAAGCAATAATTTTGGAAACTTGTGTCATGCGATCTACATGCAGCTCCTCGGTGATCATATACAACACGCTATGCTAACTAAAGATACATGCCAACATTTTAGAAGAACAATGTGCGATATTTAAAAAAATATTCAGGAGAATGTATTTCCCCCCAGTTACTTATATCGAAGCAGAGGAAATTTCAGGCAGAAGAGAGTGAAAATCAAGCCATTTTTTACTTAAAAAATCGGGAGTCTCTTGCATTGGTTGGGTATATTGGCATGTATGCCACTGAGCTCTATTAGAAATAAATCTCTGCAACAAAAGCAGTAAACTACCGAGATCTCTGTATCGTCGTGTAAGCGTGATACTGGAGTGGAGGATCTGAAAGATATTAGCGCTATTATTGATACTGTTAGAAATTGGGTCTCTAGTTGGCCGAGATATGCACCCTGTCCACGTAGGGACCACACTTCAAATCAGGATATGTCAGTTACACACCATAGATTAGCCTGTGCTCACCCTCTGGTAGCTTGGCACAGAGCAGGCAGGCTAAACGTGGGAGGTAATGCACAAAGTATGTATGCAATACTTAAAACAGTAAAACAGTGAAACACCTTACAAAAAGATACCACAAGAACAAAACATGACCAAAACAACGAAAATCTAATAAGTAGAAGTTGAGATATGAGTTTTTTTAAAATAAATGAAACTGTACTGTTTAGAAACATGAAGTGCCAACTGGGGCTATCTGGTCTTGCAAGACCAGGTCACATATGAAAAGTCAGGCCGACAGCGATGGAGCGCGGGTTGGATACAAGAACCAACCTTAGCCCACTGAAATCAGTATGTTGGTTTGGGATTGCATCTACAGTGAGGGAGGATACAAGGAGATGAGAAGGGAGATGCATTTTAGGTGATGCGTTGATTCTGAATGGTGCAAAGGGGATGCATGTGATGTGTTATCGTCGAGATGCACAGCAAGTGATGGGAAGTCCTCAATCAGCAATGTGCCAGCGTCGGAGGGGATAGATTGGTTCGAATCAATTTTGGCAGCTGCAGCACCTTATACCCACTTCCAAGGGCCTAGGACTGGATTGGCAGCACTTGGCAGGGCAAGGCTCACAGCAAGCAAAGTCAAGCTGCTGTTGCAAGTTGCGGTGAAGTCGTTTATGTCCCTGACACTTTAGCAGAACGGGAGGCAAGCCACTAAGCCTTTGGAGTCACTCTGGGTACAAGAGAGATGGATCCAGTCCTTCCTCAGCAGGACGGAGGGCAGCAGGGCAGCACAGCTGAAAAGCAGTTCTTTCAGAGCGGTAGTCCACAGTGGCAGTCCTTGTAGCAGCACAGCAGTCCTTCCTCCTGACAGAGTTCTTGATAGGTCCAGAAGGATTGTATGATGGGAGCACAAATGCCTAAAGCACGCATGACAGAACAACGCGGTCTTAAGAATGACCGCATCTTTACCATGCATGCCTTTACCACTCACGCCTTTACAACGAATTCTGTTGTAAAAGCATGTATGGCAAAGGAAGATATGAGGTAAATTTCCCCCTGCCTATGGTCCTAACATCCCACCCTAGCCCTTAAAACTGCCCTTTCCCCCTCAGCCCTGGGCCCTATACCCCCAGCCCTGAGCCCTAAAACGGATCTCATTCTGTCCCTGAAACTACCCCGACTCGCCTCCTAATGCCTAAAACCTTGCCCCCTACTTAAAACTACCCCGACCCCAGCCCCCATCCTGAGCCCTAAAACTGTCCACGGCCCTGCAAACTGCCCCTTCCCCCAGCCTTGTACCCTAAAACCCTACCCCAAGCCTTACAACTACCCCAACCACCAGGCCAGATCCCTAAAACCCTGCCCCAGCCCTCACAACTGCCCCAGTTCCCCCACCCAGCGCCCTAAAACCCTCCCCCTACCTCTAATAACTAAACTACCCTGACCCCCCACCCACTCTAAGCCCTAAAAAAAACTATCACAATCCCCCACCCCACTCCTAAAAACCAAACTACCCTGAACCCCCACCCGCCCTACGCCCAAAAAATAAACCACCCCGACCCCCCACCCCTGCCCCTATAAACTAAACTACCCCAACACCCTCACACACCCTGAGCCCTAAAACCTTCACCACTAATAAGTGAACTACGTGACCCCCACCCTGCCCCTAAAAACTAAACTACTCAACCATTTCACCCATCCTGAGCCTTCAAAAAACTACCCTGACACCCCCTTGCCCCTAAAAACTAAACTACCCTGACACCCCCCGCCCTGAGCTCTAAAACCTTCTTCCGAATAAGTAAACTACCCCGACCCCACCCACCCTAAGCCCTAAATGCTCCTCACCTCTAAAAACTTCCCACCAACCCTGCACCAACCCCTCATACCTCAGCGCGTCCTCTCCCGACCCTTCCTCCTCTTCTCTCCTCCCTCCTCCTACCCTTCCTTAATCCTACCTGCCTGAATCCTTTAAAATACCCAAACCCCCACCACCCCACCCTTAAAAAAAAGCCTGACCTCCCCACGCTGCCCCCCCAAAAAATAGCCCAACCCTCCCACCCACCCAAAGCCCTTAATCCACCCCACCCCTAAAACAACCCCCAACCCTGCCCCTGATATCATGCATCCTCTCCCGATCCACTCTGCCTTTTTCTGTGCCTTAAGCATGCATATGTGTAGTTCAGCGCAGGCATGGTTAAGGCACAGAAAACGGCAGATGTTGTTCCGGCAAGAGTGGTTACACTTGAGTGGGATATGTCCACGTTGTTCACAACGCTTTGTTTAGGACGTTTCCCGTCCAGAGGTGTACTGAATTGGTAGGCTCAGAGATCCAGTACTTACACCCTGTTGTGCCTTTGAAGTGGGGGGTGACTTCAAAGAAGGGTCTTTGAATTGCACAGAGGTCCTTTCTTCCTACCCAGTCTCAGTACAGCGGGTTAAGCAGTCCTTAAGCAAGACACTGCCCATTCAGGTGTGAGTGTCAGCTTCTCCCTCCTATCCTGCACAGGACGACCCATCAACATATAGATGGCCATTTCATCACTCCTACCCTTCCTTTGTGTGAGGCTGTCTAGAGGGAATGCAGGAATCTAGCTGCCATCCCATCCGAGGTGTGTATTGGGGACAGGTTGCAGGCACAAAGATATAAGAACAGGAACATGCCAACTTTCTAAAAGTAGCATTTTCAAAGTAGTAATAGTAAATATGACTTTATTATTAAAGAGGATTTATTATTACAATTCCATAGGTGCTAAACATGACAGGTCTACTCCTTCTCAATCAGGAATTACACTTTATTAAATGTAATAAGGAATCACCAATGGTAACCTATGAGAAGGGTAGCCCTCACAGTAGTGAAAAACGATTTGGGGAGTTTTCACTACCAGGACATGTAAACTTTAAAGGTGTAAGTCCAGCCTTTTAATTCAACCTGCCCTATGGACTAGCGCCTACCTACAGGGTGACTTACATATAATAAAGTGGAGTTTAAACCTTGGCAAGAAGTCTTAAATGCCAAGTTAACATGGCAGTGTAAACGGCATATACAGACCCTGCAATGGCTGGCCTGAGAAATGTTTAAGTGCTACTTGAGTGGGTTACACAAGCAACACTGAAGTCTGACTAGTAGAACTTGGTTTACAGGCCCTGGGTATATGTAGTGCACTTAACTAGCCATTTAAAAGTAACTTAAATATTCCAATTGTGAACGCACCATTCAAACCATGTTTAGGGGAGAGAGCACATGCGCTTTACCACTGGTCAGCAGTGGTAAAGTGCTCAGAGCCCAAAAAGCCAACAAAAAACGATTTCAACAAATCGTGGAGAGAAAAAGGCAAAAGGTTTGGGATGACCCTTCAGAGAGGGCCATTTCCAACAGATATGGTTAGTGATTGTGTACATGACGCAAAGTTGTTGAAAAAGAAGGCCCACCACGGAACTGATGAGATCATTTCCAGGCCATGCAGTTGTGTGTGGGTTTCTTTCTCATGCTGTAGGGGGCCTATTCTGGACAATATCAGGCAACCCAGAAAAAAAGCCTATAAACTTGAAGGAGACAAGCAACATCAAAGCATTTCCTGCGATATAGGGCAACTGCTACTAAAAGACGGTGTATTGTTATGCAGTTCCCCTTATGGTAATAGGACTGCATATTTAGGACTGCAGCACCACTGAGCATGGGTGATTGAATGCAACCCACGCCACTTGGTAGCTGTTGGCCCAACTCCTGGCTAGCTCACAGTGCCTCACTCAAATCTCCAAAACTTGTCAGGGTAAAAGGTGATTAGGGAAATCTCAACATGGCACTCAGACTCCTCAGGGAAGTCGTGGATACAGATCATACCCCGTTCACTTGGTTACTCACCCATGTCAAGGCGAACCGCAAGATGCAAAGTGGATTTTAATACATTGATTGAAGCAATCACAGTCTGGTATAAAAAGCATAAACTGTGATAATTAAGCAGATGAAACAGAGCAAGGTAACCACCATTACAGTCAAAGTGAAGAAGATAAGCAATCCCACCATATTGTGTGTTTCTAGATAGTTTAGAGATTCCTACCAAAACCCTATGTATAGATCTGAGAGCATTGTGATTGTAACCCTCTGCCTGGCCTGACCTAAGGGATTAGCCCCAGCCCAATACCTGAATCAGATAACAGGGGTCTGCCTGTGGTGTGGATGGCAAACCTCACGGGAGGCTGAGAAGTCAGTGCCAGTGTCAGCAAAGCTGTCTCTCATCTAGTATGCATCCCTCCTTCGGCTTAAGCGTGGTTTATATAATGACCCATACATTGTTTGGACAACAGTTCTGATGTAATGCTGTGTCTCGGAGATAAAAGGTGGCTCCTGGGCTGGCAACACAAATTAGCATATCAAGTACTGTATGTACCAGCCTTGGGCAAGGAGTACAGCTTACATGTGGTACAAGGCTGATTAAATGTGCAGCACGAGCTTTGCTTTCCTAGAAGAAGCAGCTGATAAAATATTTAAAAGCAAATGCTAAATTCAGGCTAGCTGAAATATAAATAAAAAATGTGTATAAAAGTAAACTAAGACACAATCCATGAAACTAAGCTAGGACAGGGGTGCCCAACCCAGGAACTAAAGGGTCCTCACGACAATATCACCATCCACAAATCTCAGAAAATCTGTGGCTGGACCAGTGAGAAGAAAAACAGTTTTTTCTCATTTTACTTCATTTGTAGATCATGACAAACCTTAAAAGAAAGAAGAAGAGCTAAGATTAGTGTATAAGATAGCAAACATTAATAGGCCTTGAGCCAACCATGTTATCTGTACCACTTGGGGGATAGGTTCAAATATGATTTATTGGCAAAGTATGGATGCCTAGAGATGGAAAATATGTGATAGCAAGTCATAACTCTTTGCCTTTTGTAAGTTAACACTCCACTCCCAAGATACCTTGATGTAAACAGATGATTTTTTTCATAATTTTTATTATTGTGGTTTTTATTATTAAACATTACAATTATATTAAATGTTGAAATTATATAAATTATATAAATTGATAATAATTATAATAGTTATTATGACTATATTAAATACACCAGGTAAAATTTAAAATTGTTCTAATTAGTTTCTTTTTCCTGAGCTGGTAGTGAATAACTAGGCAGCATCATGAAGAAGACTGATACAAATACATCCTATCCCTTTGATCCCTAGTGCATAATTCATGTATGGTCAAATGTCCAACATGGAGTTATGCTGACAAGCCTGCGGGACTACTCATCATGGAAACCTTTGTTAGGGGCAGCTCACGTAAGGATCACATTCCACTGTTAGACATTGCGAGAAATGTGGAAACCAAAATGGTTCCCCAAGTATTTTACCATAGGAAGTGCAGGAGCCTGTTTATTATGAGGGGGGATTTTGCAGACTAAGGAGTGGAAAGCTGAAGGAAGTGCCACTGATGATGCTGGAACAAGTGACTGCACAAGTAAACGCTTAAACATAAGAACATTATTAAAGTCAAACGTGTATGCAACAGAATGTATATTTTGTGGAAAGATAAAATGCTACAGGGGAACATCAACGGGTGAGACATTTATCAAACCACTGAGCTTAGGGTTGTCAAAATGCTTCGAGAGTGTGCAACCATTAATTGTGATTCAAAGATCTTAGCAGTTTGTAGTAGGGACATTGTGACTGCAAAATACCATTATCATGCATTTTGTTATAAGCAAAGGAGGGAGATTGTGCATCTTACATTCACACCAATGACCTTAACAAAAATATGAGAGATGAAGCATATGATGAACTATTTCAATACATTAGAACTGTGATTATTCCTAACAAAGAAGTAATATGTGTGACAACTCTCATTGAAAGGCTTGAAAATCTCATGACACGCAGAGGAATACAGGGAATAGACGAATCAACCAAGAAGCATATTAGAAGAAAATTGGACTCCAAGTTTGGTAACAGCCTCCACATATTCCCAGACGACCAAGGAAAATAATTGGCCCTGCCTGATAGTGTCATGCTACAGGACGTTGTAGAAGAAAATCAGAGATTGAAAAGAGAATTATCAGTTTTAAAGGTTGATGCAACAGACATGAACAAGATCGTTGATCAAACATCATTGCACATAAGAACAATGATAAAAACAAACCTGACATCAACACCATGGCCATATCATCTATCAGACATTGATAAAGATTAATTTACAGTGCCTGATTACCTTAAACAGTTCCTATAAGTACTTCTGACTGGAGATCCAGAAAACACAAAGCCGTCCAAGAGGGTTGCCTTCGTTATGCAATCGTTCAGGCAGGACATTATATATGCAGTCCCAAATGGCCAGCAACATCCCCCCCCCTTTATGACAGGATGAACTACGCTAGATATCTTCCTGTATACTATGCCGAAATGACATTACTTGCAGGTAAACATCCAGAGATACCCGTCAACTTCATCAACGGATGCTTTTCAGTTCGACTGTCTGATGTTAATCTGTTTGGACGAATTCCGGCCGATCAAGCGATAGAGGTAACAGTCAACAAACACACATAGACTCTGGGTGGTACAACAAGGTTCAGCATCAAGGCGTGTGTTGCGAAAAGATATTATATGACGGCTGAACACAGACGTGCCTTTTTGGTTCAGACAAGGGAAATGGTTTGTCACAACAGATCAGATCTTGCTCAGGCAGACCTAGATAAGTCATGAATTGAAAAAGACGAAGATACTGTTATGAAAGCTGTTATTCTGGTGGTTCAAAGCTGGATAAACCCATTTGTTCTCATTAGTCTCTCTACGGAAAAAAGGCATCTCAACACATAGGTTCTCATTATGAGTCTGGCGGTCACTAGACCGCCAGACTCGTGAATGGAGGTCGGACCGCCTCCAATGCAGCGGCCCGAGGACCAGTGCTTAATTTGTGCTTGTTGTTTCCAGTGCTGAGCAATAAGAGGATTATTCTTCTGTCTCAAGCATTTGCTGCGAGCAAAAGACACATATGGGAAAGACGGAAGAAGGAAAAAAGGAAAAAGCGTCACAAAGGGAGAAAGTAGAAAGCTGCAAGATTGAGCTGAAGGGGCAGGGAGTGGCTTTATATGGATTGAAGAGGCCCCAGATGGCTTCAGAGTTACGCCGCCTCAGTATTCTGTGTTCGCACATTTCATTGCAGCAGCCGTGTGTTTCAGAGACGAGCTTTACGCACCGGTACGTTTATATTTACAAATTAAGCACTGCTGAGGACCACATTACAACCCTGGCGGTCGGGTCACCAGCTCCACCAGAATCAGAGATCCGGGCAGTCTGGAGGTAGGTGGCGGTCCTAATCCACCAGGGCTGTGCTGCAAGCAGTGCTGCCCTGGGGATTACGACCTCGTTTTCCGCCAGCCTTTTCATGGCAGTAGCACTGCCATGAAAAGGCTGGCAGAGAACGGGTGCAGGAGGCATGCATGGGCAGTGCAGGGTCCCCCTGGCCAATACCATTGTAATGTTCAGTCTGCTTTGTAGACAGTAAACATTGTGAGGGTGCTTGTGCACCCTGCAGGCTACAGAATTGCAGCCGGGTCAATTACGAGCCGGAGACAATGCTGTAGCTTGTTTCCTGCTAGGCCAGTGGGCGGAAACTCAGGTTTCCGCCTGCTGACCTAGCAGGAAACTCTTAATAACTCCGCCAGGGAGGTCGTTGTGTAGGCAGTGGTCACCCTATCAGGAGTTTGGCAGACGGAGTTTTCTGTCCACCAAACTCTGAATCGGGCCCATAACATCCTCGTAATGAAGGCGCATGAAATAGGTGAACAGTGCTATAAAGACTTCAAACTTGAGCGACTTGAGAATAATCCACCTATTAAGAAGTTTCATGAACCAGCGAAAATGAACAAACTAAAAACCTTCATTAACATATCCAAGAAGAAGGCAGTGAAGAGCAATGGCAGGACAATAATCATGAAAGCAGACAAAACACTATTTGATTGAATCATTGTGACAGCACAGAATCGGCACCTTCATATGGTGGATGTACTCTCTTATCCCTTAGGACCTTTACCATGGGCATTAGTAACTCCGGAAGGTCTGTTGCGAAAGACAAACAAAGCTGTTTTAGCAACATACTTATAGAAAAACGCTACCCCTGCTGAGAAAATACCTGGAAATTCAGCCACGCTGATTGATGGTATGGTTCTTGTTCACAGAGAAAAAGGAGAGGAATCAAACTTTGGTGAGTTTGCTATATCTGTCTAGTCCATAGCTTTGTGGGAAGGAAATAGGAGTCAAAGAATCAATGTTGTGTTTGATATGTACAATGAGATGTCTATTAAGAACCACAAAAGGACAATCAGAGGGGAAGAACTCGGGCACGTGTTACAGAGCATCTCACCTTCCCAGAATGTTAGATGGTGAAGGAAATTCGTAAGCCACGTAAGGAATAAAACAACTCTCATTGCATTTCTTGTTAATGATTGGAGGAAACCAGAGTATTTTGTAAAACTTGGGAATAAGACACTGTTCGAGAATTGTGAAGATAAAGGCTACAAAATAATATCTGAAGGGAGCCACGAAGTGCCCGATCTCAACAGTACACACGAAGAAGCAGATGGTTGTTTGTCGCTGCATGCTGCACACGCTGCTAATGAGGGTTATGAAACAGTAATGATAAGCTTAGATGATACTGATGTGTTTATTATGTGTTTGGGATTCCATGACAGAATCAGGGCTAAATTGTTTCTGAAATGTGGTACTAAAATACGCATGAGAGTCCTTGACATTGGGAAAATAGCTTCAACTCTTGGTGAAAATGTTTGTTGAGCTATGATAGGTCTCCATACATTTACCGGATGTGACACAGTAAGTACATTTGCGGGAAAAGGAAAAGTAAGTGCATTCAAAGTTCTGTCTGCAAACAGACATACACAGGAAACATTTTCGCAGCTCATAGATGAACAGGATATCTCTGAAGAACTATCGGGTGAATTGGAGCATTACTCGTGCTTGCTGTATGCACCAAAATCTTTGGTTCGTCATGTGAATGACTTGAGATATCACCTATTCTGTGCAAAGAAGAGTGAGATAGACAGTCATCAACTTCCACCTTTCAGGGACTGTCTGAAGAAGCATGTCAGCCGTGCAACTTATCAAGCAGCTATTAGCAAGAGATTACTTCTGAATGATCCACAGGCACCTTATCCAATTGGGAGAGGGTAGAAGTTGGAAAAACACGAGGGAGCAGAGCAACTGGTAGTGGACTGGATGGAGGGGCAGTCAGCACCTTAGGCTGTGTTGGATCTACTATCTTGCAACTGTGTTAGGTACTGCAAACTGCCAACACGTGTCTGCTGTCTAAATGACCTCAAGTTCACTGACATGTGCAGACTTCCTGCCTTTGAAAATCAAACAGATGCAGAGAATGATGACACCTATTCAGAAGAAGATGATGACAGAGAATGTGAATGATAAAATTGTGTTTATGTTCACTCATGACATACATTGCCTATGTAAGAGGTGACAACTATTATTTGAAATTGTAAGTGAAAATTATGCATATAATCTATATCAGTATATGAGGAATACAATGAAATTGTATTGTTATTATCTTAAGGGCTGTATTGTTATTATTACAATTAAAAATCATAATTAATTTAAAATTACATTGAATGTAACCAATCTGGTGGAATTAGATTTATTTCTCCACATATTATGATTAATTTGTATGCTATTTATCAAAAATATAAAAACTATTATTTTTTGGGCTGTGGTTGCTAATCCAGTAATCTCAGACAAAAGTCAATGTGTGAGTGATGACTTGCTATCACATATTTTCCATCTCTAGGCAGCCATACCTTGCAAAAAAATCATGTTAGAACCCATCCCCCTGAGTGGGGAATTTGGGGTCCTGGATCATGTCATGTGAATGGGACAGGAAAAGAGGTGAAAGTGAGTGAAACATTGGAGAAAATGCAAGCCCTCTTGTGAGCCATTTTGACAAAGGCAAACCACCTGGAAGCTATCATCCATCCTTCTAATGGCACTGTCGAACTGGCTGACATGTCATCATCAAAGCCTCCAAATGGACACTATGGTTGAATAAACTAGACATCTATTT
The DNA here is from genome assembly GCF_031143425.1 of Pleurodeles waltl. Classification (NCBI taxonomy): domain Eukaryota; kingdom Metazoa; phylum Chordata; class Amphibia; order Caudata; family Salamandridae; genus Pleurodeles; species Pleurodeles waltl. The sequence goes on from NC_090439.1 coordinate 637,650,463, forward strand.
TGCTGCAGTCTCTGAAGACAGAAAAAATGGCATGTTGCTTTATTTGACAGGAGAATTATTTATGAACTATCTCATGCAGTTTGCGAGGCCAGCCCACCCTTTTCATTCACAACCCTCATTACAGAGCTCAGTGCCTATTTTGCCCCACCTGCCAACCTGGATTATAAACATTTCATTCGCAGACAAGCAAAGCAAAAATATGCTAAGCCTGTTGACAAGTTTTATATTTGCCTCAAAGAACTAGCCACTGCATGCACATTACCAAATGAAGCTGATGCTAGCTGGGTGCAGATTATCAATTTTTATGTCTCTGCAAAGCTGAGACAAAAAATCCTGAATGAATCTGTCAGGTCACTCTCTGACATCCTGTAAATAGGGCAGTCCTTAGAACTTTCCATGCCTGAGCATCACACATGGAAACAGTATTTACAAAATCCAAAAAAGAAGAACCTGTCAACCTGCTGATAAAAGGAGCGATGAGCGCCAAATCAGCACCAAGTGCTGTCAAAGGAAAGCTGTGTGGATTCTGATTCCCTCACATGGGAGAGTTACTGGCATTAGGGAATATGTGTGGGGCATGTGGAAAGATCAAACATTTCACACAAGTTTGCTGATCAATTCGGGAAGGCAAGAATCCATGAAAGAAGTCAGCAACGCTGATGACTGTCCATCTGATGCTGCTTGGAATGAAGACATGGATGAAGATGAGTAAGAGGAAGTGGAAGGAGTGTTAGTGTATGTTATCTACACCATGGAACAAAGAAGGAAAACTGGTGGCCGCAACCATTGTGCTGAGTCCTAGTGGGAAAACAAATAACCATTGTTCTGTTTGACACCAAGGCCTCCATCAATGTAATGTTAAGCACACAATTTGATCTTATAACACTGCCACCTCTCCTACAACTGACTGGAGCAAAGATCTTTGCTTATGACAACGAGATGTTGCTAATCCTCTGTGTCGTGTTCTAGACAGAACTGATTCACAGCCACCACTCCATGGACTCAAAAGTATTTGTCACGCCGGATAGTGGCGGAATACTACTAGGCTGCCAAATTGCTGAACAACTGTAACTCACACATTTTGATTTCAACGTCCATGCCAATGACACAGAGAGTCTCCTCCCAGAGTATGAACACATGTTTGATGGAACTGGATGTCAAATGGTCCAGCTGAACATTGTCCAGTCAGTCCAGCCATTTGCTTTCCAACACCAAAGAATATCAAAAAGGAAATAATGTCCCAAGGACCCCCTGGGTGCCAGATATGGAATCCGAGTGGCCCCAAAGCATTGGAGACCTAAAGACTCTCAGATCCACTAGAGCACTAAACAATGATAGTCTATGTCTATACAAAAGATATGTAATTGTATTCAAATATTAACATGAATATAAAAAAACAGACAATATCAAAATATATATCTAACAATCTAATCTATCTCCTAATCGTGCACCCTGGAAAAAACATTTCATTAAAAAGAACCACACATACATTCAATCATACTGAGCCATTCATAACATATTAAAAAGAAAAATCAATGATGACTAAGAATCTAGTACAGAGCCAATTCTAACTGATATAGAGGAAGGCATACATGGTATAATATACATTTATATCTTGTAACCTGCCTCCTAATAAGTCCACAAATACAGTATGAGCATGGTCTCAATCCAATGATTTCGAAGTCACATAATAGGAAAAGGCCCAATGACCCGGGTCCTCTAGATTTGGAGTCTAACTTAGAATTAGTCCTCTTAAAAGATGGAGGTAGAGTTCTTGTTGGTTCCAAGTCTTTGATTTTTCCTCATTGTAAATCAACAGTTTAAGAAAACTGCAAAGGACTTTCTCTGATACCAAAGAATAGCCTTCCATTTGAAGCCTATTGTGGAGGCCATATTCTGGAAAGTGGAGGAAACATACATTATTGAAAGAGTGGAAAGGTACACACTGTGGGTTTTCCACATTGTCACCACATGCAAAATCAGACAGCTGGATGAAGTATGCACCTGTATGGAAATGCACCTCCTAAATACTGCTATCATGCCAGAACGCCAAATGACTACCACAGTAGATAATCTAGTGGTTGATGATTATAGCCCAATGTGATCCTCAAAAACCAACCTCAAAACCAGGTACCACCCCTGCTCCTAAATCCCAGAACCAGAGATATAACAGCCTTTTCGACACTACAGTATCTATGACTGGTATGTTTCATGTTTTGCTAAGCAGCAGGTTCATAAATCCTGAGTGCTATTTTATGATGAATTATGCATTTAACTGTTGGTGTTGTGGTTTGAATGACAATGCATAATTGTTTTAATACAATTCAATTAACACACAATGATTTCAAGATATGTTACTGAGAAAATGTGTTTATTTTATTAATAATAGTGTAGGTCTTGATTTCAAGATGGTTGTTGCTGCCAGTCACCATCTTCCTTTGCACTCAGTCATCACTCTGTCCTTTCCCCACCATGCACTCAGTACACGATTGTTAGTAGATAATGTTTTCAAACATGTCATTATCACATGTACAATGTGATGCTTAGTTTTTGAGCTTTGTTTTCTTGCTGTGTTAGCATAGCGAATGCTGTTTCAAAAACTCACATATTGGAACCACAATGTGATTCTCTTAAGAACTTAAACTTACCTGTAACAGAATGTGTACTAACCATGCGGATGGGAAATGTATTGTAAACGTCTGTGGGACAGTGCTGACAAATGAGATTTCAAACTCCGTTGTGCTTTCTGTAATATGATTTTTGGGCCTTTGCAAGTTCCCACCAAAATGTATAAGACTTATTGTATTTTACACTATAAAATGACCTCTACCCAAGGGTGTTGGGTTCTTGCAATAATCCTTATTGTATTGTATTTTATTCTATAATAGGTGCTGTACCCAGACAGAGTTGGGTTCTCTTTCCCCTGATCTTTAGCAGGTGCCAGTATGTTGGTCTGAACTCTGATCAATGACATATTTAATGAGCAGTGTTATACTCTAATCTGCTATTTCATGGTTTGCACTTTAATCTGAGTGTTGTGCTTTTTGTATGAAAGAGGATTTGCCCTGGACCTAACTTTCTGCATGCTTTTCAACTTTTAATAAACCTTGATGGTTTCAATTTGAATACTTGTCAGTCATTATTGTGGAGCCTCCTGTGCTTTACATTTGATTCTGAAAAGGTAATTGATATTGAATTTACATGTTGACCAAGTCCAGATGAAGAGCAACAAAATCCTTAGAAATCAACACCATCAGTAGCGCTTTAGATTGAAGATCGCGTTAAAAGCGCTGTACTACAGACAGACCACTCCAGCAACTACATTAACCACTAGAGTTATCGATTATACTAATGAACTTGCTGGAAACACAAATGTCTCTGCTGCTGTGTGTAACTTTAGGATGTGCAGCTGTTCATTTCGTAACCTCCGAATGCCTACAAAAAAATAAACAGTTGCAACCACTGGAATATGTCCGGTTCGTTTAGAGGAATTATTTGGGAAGCCATTGCCTCCTTCTGTTTTGCCGTTCTTTCCATAGCAGGAAATGGCAACGTATTGCACTGTACGGTTCGTGCGTATATTATCTTTTAAATAGCAGACCGCCATTCACACTGAGAGAGGACACGATATGGACAGTGGCCGTTTTGGACGTTTGTAAACCGGTACACCAGTTCCGTATTGGCTCAGCGAATGCTCACAGTCTTCCCATTTCGCCCTCGTAAGTCTTACCCACACCCAACATGGCCGCCAAGGAAGTATCTTGTTTTGAACCACGCGGTACAGTGTTTGAAACTGAGGCAGACTCACTCACTAGTCGCTTTTCTATTTCTCTGATTTCTGCGAATGGTTGCAGTGTCCTTGGCTTTGGGAGACAGCATGGCAGCATCAGGGAGCTCAGGCGATAAGGCTTGGCAGCTACTGAGGAGCCTCCCTAGAGTGACCCTGGCGAATCTCAGGCCAAACCCTGGTGCCAGGAAGAGGGTGAGACAGAAACAAAGGGGGTCGAGAGTGTTTGAATTTAGAACTACGTGCGAAAAGAAAGCTATCCCTGCAGGGGCAGATAATATGGATGCAGAGCACAGCAGCTGTAGCATTGGGATGTCATTTATCAAAGTTCCCCAGATCAAGTTTTCCTCTTGTGCTAAGAATATGCAATGCCGCCCCGGTATCATTTTGCTGGCATTCTGTTCCAGTCCCAGTCTTATTCTTCGATGCCTTACATCATTTGCCTCAGGGTAGTTCCTGCCTCTTTGGCCACTTTAAAATATGTAAGCTTACCAGATGATCCCGCCCGGGGCTGCCAGAAATTCGAGACGTTTAGGTCATATCGGGTTATGCTTTTGGGACCGTAAATATGTGCGTTATTATTCCCTTCTGTTGTTAGTGCTTAATTCGAGGTGGTGGGGCCCCTCTGACTCTTAATTTTGGCGACCGACGTATATTTTTCCTCATCAGACATTGACCAACAACAACAGAGATAAAAAAAATATAGAAGACAGACGAAAAATCTGAGAGAAAGGGAAAAGGCAAGGACAAAAAAGAACCAGCAAGAATAACATAAAGGGGCAGAGAATACCTAGTAGCCGTTGGAAGCGGCAAAAGGCAGCCAGGTATTCGGTATCCTTAACATTTGATGGCACAGGCTTCTGAGCATAACTTTGGGCGTTGGCACTTATTCTGTTACGATTTAAGCACCAAGGGTCCATTGTATTAGCCTATATTTCTTGTTTAATAGTAGGGATCATGTGCGAGTGTCTCTGTATTTGGGGTTTACCTAGTGACCAGCAACACTTGAATATTCGACCACCCTGAACTTTTGAAATGTTGCTTTTGATAACCCTTAATCCTTCCACATAACAGAACAGTGATTAACATCGGTTAGAGGTGGGTGAGTCACCGAGAGCCCGAGCCAGATCCCTACCTCAGGCTCAGATTGAGGTCTGCTTGGACCTTCAAACCCCAAAACGAGATGTGCATTCATGTGGCTTTTGGCTGCCACCCGCTCCAAACTCATGCACCAAGAATTAAAGAAAAATAATTAGCATTTGGTGTAATTGAGAGAGAAAGAGACTCCCGTCTATATTTGAATTTCACAATGTGATACCAGAAAAACGGATCAATTATGGCTTCCCACGTGACCATATTATGTGATCCTAGGCAGTATTATTTCACTGAGCCTCTTTTTTTCTTTTATTATACGAGAGCGCCCTCAAATATGTTACTTCAGTAATTGTGCTGCACAGAAATGTCTTGTGTTCGATTAAATAGATTATAACACTTCTCCGTGTTTAGTAGGGATTTAGGCCACATCTAGGGTACACATGATAACTGTTTAGCCTTTTAGTTCACTAATGACATTGTTGGCAGGGCCGAGGGGCATCAATGTTTTTAAGTTCATGTTTAAAAACTATAACTTTTTAAAATGCCTCTAATGCATTAATACCATCTGATTTGCTAAAATGTAACACTTCTGCATGTTTAAAAAATACGGGTTCTTAGAGCCAAACCAGTTCCTTGGCTTAGCTCTCCTTGTTAATTTGTTGGCTCTTCCACCTCTGACATTTATCTCTTGGTACCTAGTTCCTTTGAAGAAGGACATCAAACTTTAAAACTGTGCTCTTTTCCCTTTCTCTGTGAGAAGAAAAGTTGCAGTGTTAAAAAACTAACTGTATCATCTTCAGCCTAGTTATTTTATAATTATGTTTGTTACTTCAATTTCTCCTACTTGTGTACACTCCTGGTGCTGCAAAAGTTTACTATAGATGCTTGCTTGTATTAAGGGCAGTTAAAGGTCTACTGCTAATGCTGTTATTTAGTGTGCTCGCATCTAGGCGAGTACCAGGACTCAAACTGACTTGAATAGCTTGTACAATTCAAAAGAAAATGTTGCAGTTTTGAAATTCATCCTCCTTGCACAAAAAACACTACCCACATTTAAATTCAACATGGCTTCGTGATTGACAAAACAAAAATGTATGTCTTGCCCTTGCCCAAGAAGTCAAATCCCTCATGATTTGGATTGATTGAAACTTCTCTAAGAAAATTACATCAGATACACTGAAATCGTACACAATACCCATTTTCACCTTCTGAAGACTCACCCCCTTCTCAAAGCAACCTCAAAACTGTAATTATTCTAGCCGGAAGAACATATAAATGCAGCTGTCTTCCAACGTGCGACCATCAAGGACATATTTTTGAACTGAGCCACTTTCAGGAAGCTCCATCTGCATTTCATAGTATTTCTTTGTATGTGTGTAAAGCAAACCCTGTTCGTAAAACCAGTACATTATCCTTATTTTTACCAGTTTCTTTAAACATGCTTCTATATTTGTCAAAGAGTTCAGAGGAGACAATCCGTCTACTCAACCTGTGATTGAAATTGTAGGTTTCTAGGTGAAAAAAGCTCCAAGGCATTCTCGCATGCACTATGCAATATTAATAATAAAACTACATTTTGAACAGCTGCTTTTTTTTTATTCTGAAAACGTTCAAACTTGAACAGAAACCAATTTGGTCTCTCTCCAAATCAGACCTTCAGTGCAGACAGATATTTATTCAACTGGAGTCACTAAGCATGTGTCAAGTGAGGTTTAACATTTCCACTAGATGCTAAATACATTCAATAGTGGTTGCAGTGTTGGCTCTCCAAATTTCATATTAAAACTACTTCAAGACTTCTGTTTTCGATTTAACTAGTTGTTTCTATGCATTTGAATTTCAATTGAGTCAATCATCAGTTAATACTTGGAGGTAATAGTACTCAATGCAGACACTCTGTTTTTTATGTTTAATCCGCATGACTTTTACCTTTTTGTTTTTTCCCACCAAACCTGAATTTTGTTGCCTTTCGGTTCACTATTTCTTGAGTTTTACTGCAATATTTGTCAAGCGTAGTTACAAGTGCGTGGCTGTATCAGAGACTGTGGTGTCTTTGATATAAGGCTGATGAAGTATTGGGTTTGTTTTCAGGAGTCAGCAACTTACCCTCTGTAGTATAATTTCTATATTTGCATTGAAAGTGGTGATCAACAGGTGGGTTGCTTTGCATCCATGCCTTACTTCACAATAAGAATCAACCTTGCTGAGGACATATTCGCTGGCAGTTATGCTATTTTGCAGCAAATGTATTAGTAAATAGCAATTGCATATTTCTCAACTATGAAGCTTGTAGCTTCGCTCCTTCCAGTCTCACCATATGACGCAGCCTATCTCTTAAGCAGCCTATTTCATAACAAGCCTGTCCATCAACACTTGTATAAGTTATAGCATTGGATACAGATCTAAGGACAGATGCCCATCATCTAGGAAATAATTTTAATGCAGTACTTGTCCAGCCAATAGGGCCAGATGCCCAGGAGTTTTTCATAGCTGTAAATACTAACTCCATTTTATTAGCAAAGCGGAGTTTGCTGGATCGTAGGTGAGTCTTCTAGCGGACACTCGCAGAACAGTTTATAAGCTTGACCATTCCACTTATTTGGATTGATGAGATTATATAGCTCCCTTTCTTGGTTCCTTACAGACTTGGCAATTAGTTGCAGAAATATCATTCCCTCTCTACTTTGAATTACCTCTAACAGTTTATGCCAGTTATGCAACAAAATTGCTGTTTTTTAAAAGTTTAATGAGGTTCTTTAATTGGTGGTGGTGGTGGTGGGTAACGCCTTTGATTTTAAGAGCAGTTGATTTTTAGGCACATGTCTTTCAACCATAAGTGATTAGCCACTTTGGGACATTAGAGGAGACAAAATATACTTTGATTTCTTCAAAGGATGCTCTGCGTTTATCTTTACTAAAATATAATTTTAGCACGCGTAGTGATTTAAGCTGAAGTACTTCATGCAGAACTCTGAATGTTGTTTATTCTGGGGGGAATATGATCAGTAAAATATCTTCAGTACATGTCTTTTTGTTCTGCCTCAACCATGTTAGTGAATCAGTTGTACTTTTGTTAGTTTCTTTCAAAGGTTTGATTCACCAAAGTCAGATGGACTATTTTGTACTATTGCAGGATTCAGTGGTTTCTGATTGCTCTTTTACTCCTTTGTACTGATATGCTTATGCTCTAATTCTTATCTTGCTTAATCCTTTCTGGTTAGTTGTAGATTGCCAAGGCATACTTGAATTATTAGGGTTGCTAGCCTCTCCCCTGGAGTTCCTGAATTCATTACTGGTACCCGAGACAGCACTGGCAAGTGATACTTCTGGGAACATTCTTGCCCCTTGTTAGACATGAAAGACTTTTGTGTGGGTGGTCGTCCCCCAAACATTATACCTTCTCTCCTCCTGTTTGTGAAAAATTGTTTTTGTTGTCTCGAAGACTCTGTGCTCTTTACCACTGTTAAAAGGTTCTAAAGTGCTTTTGCTCACAAATTAAAACATGGTTGAATTTGCCTGTACCTGATTGGCACATTTAAATTACTTTTAAGTCCCTAGTAAAGTGGTACTGCATGTACCCAAAGCATGCAAATTAAATGTTACTAGTGGGCCTGCAGCACTTATTGTGCCAGCCACCTACGTAGCCCCTTAAATCATTTCTCAGGCCTGCTATTGCAGTCTGTGTGCAGTTTTAAACACTTGCAATTTGAACAAAATAAACCTCCCCTTTTAGCACATATAAGTGACTCCTAAGGAAGGCCCTAAACAACACATAAAGCAAGGTGGGGTGTAATTAAAAAGTCGAACACGTACTTTTAAGTTTATGTCCTGGCCTACTTCTTCCCTAGGGTAAAATTGGGTTACCTTATTACATTTAATATGTGCTAACTTTTGTTTGGGAGCAGGTAGAAATGTCATGTTTGGTCCCAAATAAATTATATTTAAAATCCTCATTAGTAGCAAAGTTGGATTTTTAGCCATAATTCTGAAAATGTGACTTTTAGAAAGTTGGCATTTTCCTGTTCTAACCTTTTGGTTCCTACATCCTGTGTCCTGGGTCATATGACTGTGAATATTTGGCAGTTGGCCTTTGTGTACTCCTCCCAGACAGTGAGACAAAGGGGGACTAGAAGTTGTCAGGATGAACCATCCTGCAAGGAAGGGTGGGGCAGAGCTATTCCCTGCCCCACTTGCATTTCAAAGGGCTTCTTCCAGCACACTCGTAAAAGAAATTGACTCCAGGATATTATCATTCTAGCCCATTTGGAGCCTGGGCAGGGGAAGGAAGAAAGTTTCCAGGACCAGATGTTTGGGTAGTCTAGAAGTTTCCCCCACTTCAACAGCACTACGTATAAATATTGGATCCCCAGAGGAGCTCTTCAGTCCACTTCTGGACCTGAGGAGGACACTCAGAAGGGTCTACCTTGTATTCCAGAGGACTTCTCTGCTGCTTGAGGCCTACCCTTCTACTTGAACTCAGGACTAACACAGTGACTCCAAGGGCTACTTGGCTGGCCTCTTGTTCTGAGCTACATGGCCACAACAAGCTCCAACAACCTTGAACCTTACACCTGAACTCTGCTTGAAGTGAGTCCTGCCATCCAAGTGATGCCCAACCAGTCCCAGAACCTTGGAAGTGGGACTAAATGTGCCCAGACAGCCAAAACCTGAAACTTGGAAATGCTCCCACTTAAAAGTGGCCTGAGCCCTTACCTACCTGCTCGCTGATCAGCCCTAGGTGCATCACCAGTCACCCTGACGTTGTGGTAACTCCCACTACATTCTTCTCTGCCACAGCAAATCATGTTCAGCTGGACCTTTCAGGAAGGGCATCCAGCCTCATGGAGCCCTCATTGTCCACAGCATGCAGTGTCGCGCTGCTAGAGATTTTAGACTTCCAAAAAAAGTGAGAAAGTCCGAATGATTAAATCTACACAGTGAATCCGTCCAGTGGCTCCCAGACAATGACACCTCCTTCTCGCACACCGTCGGCTGCTTTGCCCACTGAACCTTTACCTTCACAGGGATTTTTTTCCTGAAATTTCTTCTAAGTTCCGAGATAAGCTGAGATTGGGCCCAATCAACTTCTTCTAGCTGAACCATGCTCTATCACAGTCAGCCATAACTTTCGACTTTGCCTTGGTCTTGCGCGACTAGATGCCTGCGGTTGTCACTTTGATCTTTTAGGTACTATTTTCACTAACAGCTTCGTTCTCCTTCCTTCTTCTTGTAATGCGCACAGCCACCCCAAGAGGTTTTCTGTCACAGGGCAAAAGGTAGGGTGTCCAAGTGTAGAGAATGAATTAGAAAAGCCAGGTCTTCAGGCCTTTGTGAAAAGCCAGTAGCGACGTTCAGTGACTCTGTGAGGAAATTCCATAGTTTCAGGCACAGATAAGGAAAAGAATGCCTTTTCATACAGGTCAGTTGGTACCTAGGCACAGTAAATAAGGCTTGTTTCAGTGAACGAGTGTGCTGATAAGGCACCACCAGCTCCTGAATGTAGCGAGGTCCTAATTCAACTCTAGCCTTAAACACATAGCATAGAGCTTTGAATGTAATGCAATTAGAAATCTTGAGCCAATGCAATTCATGGTGAGGGTGGTACACCAATAGTTAAGCTGCGTTCTGATCTACCTGCAGACTAGGGACCGTTGTATTATCGGTACTCAGATATAACACATTGCCATAATCTAATCTAGATAAGAATAAGGCCTGAATCACAGTCCTCTGGTCTGATAAAGGAATCTGCCAAGTGATCTTTTTTCAGCCACTTGAGTACTGTGAAGCAAGTGGCAGTCCCCTTAGCCACCTGCTGCTTCATGGACAGATTATCATCCAAAAGAAAATCCAGACTTTTCACTTTAGGAGATAGTCAGCAAGGCCCAAGAGATTCTGGTCAGTGTCGTGGACCCCAAAGAGTAGAGTTCTTGTCCAGAACTAAGACCCTCAGTTTTATCACACTTGAGCAAGTTATTATTCATCCATAGAGGGATTCTGCTCAAACCCAGATTAAGATTGAACGGTCCATGGTTCTGTGCCAATGACAAAGTAAAAATGATCTGTGTGTCATCGACATTTGAAAAAAGGGTCAGGCCACCACACTCCACTATGTTTGCCAATGGGCGGCCATAGATAATAAACAACATAGGGCTTAAGACTGAGCCTTGAGGGACTCCTGATGTTAGCACTCGCAGCTCAGACCTGCCACTTGACCAGAAAACTTGACACTAGCTGTCTTTTAAGAAAGAAGTAAGCCAACCCAGAGCTGAATCTTCAAGGTCTACTGATGCCAGTGCTTCCACCAAGGTGGAGTGGGACACAGTATCAAAGGCAGCGCTACGATCTAACAAAAGCACAGTGGTCCCGCCCTCATCAAGTCGTTGTCTCCAATGTTTAGTGTCACACAAGAGGGTAGATTCAGTTACTATGCCCAGCCCTGAAGCCCGACGGTGAAGAATGGAGAAAATTTTGAGCCTCCACAAATGTAGTGACCTGAGCATTTACATGTTTCTCCAAACTTTTGGAGAAAGTAGGCAGCAAAGAAATAGGCCTAAAATCGGACAAATTGTATGAATTCAGATAGCTTTTTTCAAAAGTGGAAGAGCATTCACATGCCTCCACTTCTGTGGTACAAACCCTTCCTGCAGGGAGGTATTGAAAAGATCTAATACCACTAGTAGAAGAGACAACTCCAGTAAGGAGTCCACCTGGGATCCTGATTTGATAGGTTGTAGAATGGCCTTAAAAGGCATAGGGCCTGATTCAGAGTTTAGAGGAGTGGGTTACTCCATCACAAATTTGACAGATCTTGCGTCCGCCATATTATGATCCCTTAATAGCCGGTAGAGATAGTAATACGGTGGACAGGATACCCGTCCGGCAAATGCTAATTCAGGCCCATAGTGTCTAAAAAGGACCATGTTCTCATTTTAGATCTAACATCAGGATTGGCTGAGATGCAGATGCCCCCTGCTTGAGAAGGGTGCCGGGTGTCTGGGTCTGCAATGAGGTCAATAGAGTGTGCTCCATTCATACAGTCTTTCGCCAGCTCAAGATGAATATTTTCTGCCTTTTGGCTGAAGAAGAGTAGAGTGAGGGTTTTTTGTGTTTTTTATTTTTTTATTTTAGAGATGGGGAGCGACCCATTAGGCAAGGGTTGCTCCCCTGAGGGGCAAATTGCATTTAGACCATTTCGGCCCCCCTTGGGGCAGATCTGCCAATTTTAGGTCAATCTGCCCCCAAGGGGGCAGAAACCACTAGGCACCCGGGATTTATTTTTTGGGCGCCAGTGTCACGCAGGGGGAGCGACCCCGTAGGCAAGGGTCGCTCCCGGGGTGGGGGCACATTTATTTTAGGCCATTTCTGCCCCCCTGGGGCCGGCTGAGCTAGAGGCCAAAATCCACAGGTAGGCACTTTGCAAAAAACACCTCTGTTTTCTGTGAAAAAATGTGATGTGTCCACGTTGTGTTTTGGGGCATTTCCTGTTGCGGGCGCTACGCCTACCCACACAAGTGAGGTATCATTTTTATCGGGAGACTTGGGGGAACATAGAATAGCAAAACAAGTGTTATTGCCCCTTGTCTTTCTCTACATTTTTTCCTTCCAAATATAAGAGAGTGTGTAAAAAAGACGTCTATTTGAGAAATGCCCTGCAATTCACATGCCAGTATGGTCACCGCGGATTTCAGAGATGTGCAAATAACCACTGCTCCTCAACACTTTACCGTGTGCCCATATTGGAAATACAAAGGTTTTCTTGATAGCTATTTTTCACTCTTTATATTTCAGCAAATGAATTGCTGTATACCCGGTATAGAATGAAAACGCACTGCAGGGTGCAGCTCATTTATTGGCTCTGTGTACCTAGGGTTCTTGATGAACCTACAAAGCCTATATATCCCCATAATCAGAAGAGTCCAGCAGACGTAACGGTATATTGCTTTCAAAAATCTGACATTGCAGGAAAAAGTTACAGAGTAAAACGTAGAGAAAAATTGCTGATTTTTTTCACCTCAATTTCAATATTTTTCTTTTTCAGTTGTTGTTCTCTGTAGGAAACCCTTGTAGGATCTACACAAATGACCCCTTGCTGAATTCAGAATGTTGTCTACTTTTCATAAATGTTTAGGTTTCTGGGATCCAGCATTGGTTTCACGCCCATTTCTGTCACTGACTGGAAGGAGGCTGAAAGCACACAAAAAATCGTAAAAATGGGGTATGTCCCAGTAAAATGCCAAAATTGTGTTGAAAAATTGGGTTTTCTGATTCAAGTCTTCCTGTTCCTGAAAGCTGGTAATTTTATCACAGCAAACCCTTTGTTGATGCCATATTCAGGGAAAAAACCACAAGCCTTCTTCTGCAGCCCCTTTTTCCCATTTGTTTGAAAAAAACGAAATTTTCACTGTATTTTGGCTAATTTCTTGGCCTCCTTCAGGGGAACCCACAAAGTCTAGGTACCGCTAGAATCCATAGGATGCAGGAACAAAAAGGACGCCAATTTGGCGAGGGTAGCTTATGTGGACAAAAAGTTTGTAGGGCCTAAACGAGAACCTAATTTTATGAATTGATTGCCAAGTGTTAGTTGTGGCAACGCTGCAGGATTTCTTTAAAACCAGTGCTATTTTGAACGTATGTCTCAATTTGGATGGTACTTCTTCTGTAAGCTGTCTGGCTTCCAGAAATGGAAAGCATTTAGCTAAATATGGAGGGCTGTCGTAATAGATGCTTTTGTTACCCAGGTACCAAATATTGAATTGGAATGTAGCAATGACTGGTAGCCATGCTTTTGGGGTGGGTTATTTGCTCAAATATCTCTGCTGTGGTAATAATCCTTGCCCCTCAATGTGCTCCTTTGAGCACAAGTTGAAAGGATGTTCAGCAATATCCAGGTCGAGAAATCTATTAAGTACTTTAAGCCCAGTCAAGTATTTGGATTGGATTGGATCCAAAGTGTGCTTTGGATTGAGTTTATTTGCCCATTGAATGAGCGTCATGGACATATCAGTGTACAGACACACCCGTGTCCTTGAGGGTTCTATTCACAGATAAAACAAGGCAGAAGATCAAATCGAACCATGTAGACACCACATGGCATTGTCCCTTTATCTTGCTATTGTTTGAAGGAGGAATTGTTGGTGAAGAAGGAGACAAAACGTATGTGACCTGTCCTCCAAAGCCCATGTTGTGTGCCATCATAACATTTATCCTGCTGTGATCAGTTCTGAAGGCCCTGGTGAGTTAGGATGTACTGGTAAACAAAGGTAGCCTGATTGAGCCTTTGCCCACAAGGCATTGCATGTCGTCTAGTATGTGCAGGTCCACTGGAATTATGCTGCAAGGAAGGGCCAAATTATGCAGCAGGATTTAATAAATTACATGGCAATTAAATGCAAATTGTTCAGTATACTGCAGCACATTTTGTGATGGTATCAGTTCATTATTTTATAATATTGACATATGTTAACTAGGGTTTCACCCTGTTAGTACTATTTTAACACCCAAATGCAGCAATATGTAACTGAAGGGTGAACGGTTAACCTTTGGGATGTGCCATTTGCTGCACAGCAACACGTGTTACTGCATTTTTTAACTTTTGATCTGTTTGAGCTACAAACAATTTGTTTTTGTTAAAATCTACAGATTATGCAGCAGTTGATTGATTACGTGTCAAATGTGACAAGTCCATAATGCAAGGAACGTCATAGCCGCATAATAGCATAATTCCAGTGGCCTTTAGTATGTGCAAGGTAGTTTCAATACTGAAATGGCACGATTTTAGTATAGAAACTCTCCTGGGCGCACAGTACATCAGAGGCCACAGCAGTGTTGCTTTGCACACATGAGCAAACATTTCACAGGAGTTCTGCAATATGTCTTTGTAACCCACTAATTTAATCTTTGAGCCAGAGAAGTCACCAGACACTTTAAAGGCTTTTCTGTAATCTCTATTGTGCAATCTTTACAGGATGTCAAGGAGATTGGTTCTTTGTGCTAAAGTTCCTGCTGGGACAGTTGATTTGAAGTCTGCATGGCTTGGGGTTAAAATGTGGGTTGCACTCACATCAGTCCATTGGCGACAATCGTGTTCTGGATCAGTGTCTAATCTCGGAGTATTTGCCACAAAAATAATTTATTGTTTTAAATATTAGAATCTAAAGCAAATACATATGTTGTAGATATGCAAGCAGTGAAGTCAGTTTTGTTGACACTTGCAAAATAAGACAAATTGGGGGTTGTCTCTGTTTTTTCCGACAAGCTCATTTGGTCTAGTGCCCTGTGCACTCTTGAGTTTTACTTTTGTAATTGGGGTACGGGCACAGTATGCCCTCTCTGAAGCAGGTCTAATTTATCTTACCACATGCTTAACCCTGTTAACCGCTGTCCGCTTCAAAGCCTTGAGGCACAAGGGATTGTTATTACATTTGTAATTTGTGGTCCCAATGTCTTTCTTGCTGCCCTCAGGAACGTAGACGAGGCCGTGGTATACATGGAGGCAGAAAAAGTGGCAGAGGTCACAAAGGAGAAAGACAGCGTGGAAACCGCCCACGGTTAGGTTTCGAAGGAGGCCAGACACCATTTTACCTGGTGATTCCGAAATATGGCTTTAACGAGGGCCATGCGTAAGTGTTTATGACTCCTCCCTCTTCACTTTTAAAGCTGCTTTATGTAATCTGACAATGAAGTTTGAGATCCCAGTGGTCTTGGTCTTAATCTTGCTGACAAATGTAACTGATGTTGTTTGGTAGGTTATTTTACCACATTCTAAAAAGGGTAAATGTTTACTTCTCGTCTTATTCTCTGGTCACATGTGGGAATGTCGTATTTCTTCGCTTCTTTCCAGTTTTAGGAGACAGTACAAGCCTCTGAGTCTCAACAGGCTCCAGTATCTCATTGACTTGGGACGAGTGGACCCCACCCAACCTATTGACCTGACGCAGCTCGTCAATGCTCGAGGAATCAGTGTGCAGCCGCTAAAGAGAGATTACGGTGCTCAGCTGGTTGAAGAGGTATGCTTCCACTATTTTCAATTTTTGCAGAACATAAAAAAAGTTACTTGAGAAAAGTTATTGTTCCTTTGCTGACAACTGTATTTTGGCACACTTGTTTCAAATGTTGACACA